>NC_064851.1:33407664-33484426 GCF_024139225.1 Suncus etruscus | reverse complement strand
TTTAAACGTTGTCAAGTGTACAGTGTTTTATCACATCTCACTCTATTTTTTTGCCCTTTTCATCCCAGAAGAGTTTTGTGATCACAATAATTTAAATGTTGCATAAAATACACTCTGAAATATATTACATATATTTATGTATATAATAAGTTTCTTCTCAGATTGTCTCTTTAAAATTAAAAATGCATTGTAATAAACCTTACAGACAGTAACTTTTATAGTTATATAATATTTCATAGGCATTAACATGAAGTTATCTTTGTTTTTAATTTCAGAGAAAATCTGAATAAATTGTCTAAGTTGCATTAGTGATGTTGAAAAGTGAAGCTTAACTCTGCTTCATTTCATAGTTTTCCTCTATGTCTTAGACTTGTAACTTCTCTGGTATAATTATTGTTAGATATTCGGGAGATTCAGCCTATAACTTAAGGTCAAAGTCCATGTTGGGACCAAGTTAAGGAGTTAGAGAGTTTGCCTTGCATGCAGCCACCAGGGTTTATATCCTCATATAGAGCCTGGAGCCCGAAAGGAGTGATTTCTGAGTGCAGAACCAGGAGCACTGCCAGGTGTGCCCCTTCAAAAAAAAAAAAAAACATAAAAAACAAAAAGGTCTATTTAAAGAAAAAAGTTAAGGTAATAAAAATAAGTTATAGATTGAGGATAGTGAAGTCGAATTATTTAGAAAAAATATACTAGAATCTTTTCTTACTTAGTGACACTTAAGAGATCAGAAAGATCTAGAGAATCTATTGCTTGCTATATTTGTTAAGTAAATTAGAGCAGAGAATTTCTCTGATTTAGTTATTATCTAAGGATATTCATATAATTAAATTTTTTAAATCTTAGTATGATATGGAAAATGTGTTCATCTTTTTGCATAGAATAGTTTATAATTTTTTATGAAAATGAAAATCATTTTAAGTAGAAATGAAAAGTAGAAAATATTACTTAAATGCTTTTATTTACTGGCACTCTTTAAATCCATCCTAATATATTAATTTTATATGTTCACTTAGTTTCTTTTCAATGGCCTTTTTAATTAAACTTATTATCACAAAATATATTCTGTCAAAATTTTTCTTTATTCTCTAATGAATATTATAAATAGTTATCTTATGCAATTAGGTCTCCCAATAAGTAAGAAATAGCATCTAAATATAATTAGAAAACAGGTACTCTTAGCCATATTTCATCACCCTCTGAATAAATTAATAACTACTTTCCAATTTATTTTTATATTATGCTAAATTGTTCTCATAGACACTGTGGTAGGTAAAATATTTGAAAGTCCCCCTAGATTACCTGCTGATGCATACTACCCCTTCTATATGGTTCTACTTTATGAATTTTACTCCATTGATTAGTTTATAATGTGATAAGAATAAAGTGATTGTTTTTGGTTTTGGCCCACACCTGGCTATGCTCAATATTTCCTGACTCTGTACTCAGGAATCAGTCCTGGTAGTGGTGAATTCATTATATGAGGTGCCAAGGATGGAACCAATATTGGCCATGTGCAAGGCAAGTACCTCACCATTGCACTGTCTTTGGATCTAGGTAAAATTATTTTGAATATGTAAATGACATCTCAAATCATTTGTCTTTTAACTTACTAAAAGATCTTGGTGGGAGCAGGGTTAGCCTAAACATATAATCCTTTAAAAATTAAATAGGTCTTCCTGACTTGTAAGATTCAAAGGTCATATTCTTCTGTGGGCCATATTGTGTATTGTCTATAGAAAATATTAATTTGAAACTCATGATTTTCAATTATTGTAAGCATACCCAACTGAGAAATACAAGAGAAAAGGTGATCACCATCATA
This sequence comes from Suncus etruscus, assembly GCF_024139225.1. Classification (NCBI taxonomy): domain Eukaryota; kingdom Metazoa; phylum Chordata; class Mammalia; order Eulipotyphla; family Soricidae; genus Suncus; species Suncus etruscus. The sequence continues at coordinate 33,482,601 of NC_064851.1, read as the reverse complement.
TGAGACTGAATTTTTCAATACCCTATTTGACTGGAATGAGATTTTCTCTTCTTGAACCTCAAAGATGAGATCCTTTCTGACCAATATCCTAATATTACCTTTATGTACAATTTTACCTACGATCCTGAGCAATGGATATAGTTGATCTAGCCAGTTCAGATTTACAGAAATTAATAATAAGTATATATTGTTTTGATTTATTATATTTGTGGAAATTTGTTCTGTAGGAATACAACTCTTAAACACTTAATGACTAGATTACCTGATAGTAAATCCTTAATTTGAACTATATCTATGCGGTGAGTTATAAAACCAGGCTTTCTATAGTTAGTCATATAAGTCAATAAAGGTATGAGAACCTAAATTAGAACTGTTAAATTAAAACTATACAGAATATTTTAGGAAAAATATTGGCTTCAGAAAAAAAATTAAATTAAAACTTTAGGGGACCAGCGTGATAGCACAGCGGTGGGACATCTGCCTTGCATGTGGCCAATCTAGGATGGACCTGATTTGATCCCTAGCATCCCATATGGTCTTTCAAGCCTGTCAGGAGCGATTTCTGAGTGCAGAACAAGGAGTAACCTCTGAACACTACCTGTTATGGCCCCCAAACAAAAAATTAACAAACAATTAAAACTTTACTTTAAAACTTCATTTGAGGTAAATTTTAAATGATATAAAACTTTAGCAAATTGCTTGTCAAAGTATGTGTGCCTTAAAGATTAGTATGGAGATAAAACAAGATGACTGTCAAATCATCCAAAATACATTCAACAGGACTGGAAATTATGAAGTCTTTTAGCATAAGGACAGGTATTTTCTCCTTTAAGCGTAAGGTACAGCAGCCCACAGTTATACCCAATACCTCCAATATAGAAATGGTCCAACTCCACAACTGTACCTTGGCAGTTTGTTCCTGCTCTATAGCTAGATCTTACAACTTGACATACCCAAATTTTATAGTATGATCAACCCTGGATCAAAGCAAACATGATGGAAAAGTTACATAGAAACAACTAAAATCAACGAGTTTACAATAATAACACAGAAGGCTCAACTAGCCACCATCAACCCAGTAAATCCTCAATAAAATTAATAATACCATTGAGATATATAATAATTATATAGAAACTTTTATTAATCTCAGTTTTTTAATTCCATTTGCCTTTGTATTATTAAAAAAACAGTACAAAATAAATTTGTTAGAACTGGCAAGATGGAGTGGTGGAGGGAAAGTCACACTGGTGAAGTGATTGGTTTTGAAAACTGCAATGCCTGAAACAACTGTATCATGAACAATTTTGTAAAGTTTGTTTTAAAATATTTTTAAAAGAAAAAGATGATTGTTCTTAATCCAGGCAATTTGATAAATTAAAAGTACATATTTACTTTAAAAAGATTAATATGGAAGAAAATTCACCTAACCTAGAATTACCATATAATGCAAGAGATTTTTCATTACCTTTCAGCATTTTTGTATTTTCTAGAAGATATGAAAAGACATGACTACTGATTTATACCTTGAGATATAAATGCATGGATTTTTTGTATTCTCAATTTTATTTGTTAAACTATATGATATTAGATAATATATTTATAAATATTTAGATGACAGCAACTTTATATTTACAACTAGAGTGTCAGGTACAAGATATACTGTACTCACCCTTCACTAATAGATAATCTACTTCATAAGGATCTGACTCAATGGTCTCATAAGGAAAATAGACATGTCCTAAAGTGTTTAAGGTAATATTTAACATAAAATAATTTTCACTAAAAATAGGAGAACAAAAAGTTATGGTCTATTCTAGAAGGACAGAGATAGGAATTTTTTTTTTCCCTGAATCTGGCACTGCATTGCAGTAGAATCACAAGTGTACCTGCCCTAAAGTTGGCCAGTGCTATCCAGGGAGGTCCTTAATGCTCAGAATCTGCCAGAAATTTTATATGAATATAGAGAGAAAGGCTGAGAAATACTGTGCTTTGTTTTCTCTTTCTGTGCTCTAGTTTTTCTAGAGTTCCTTTTGGTAAATGAACTTGTTCAGAAACCAGAAAGAAAAGGAGCTTTGGGAAATGTAGTTTCCAGCAGTACCAAAGTAGTACAAGGTCCATTCTGTGAATAAATTAGAAGCCTAGTCAGGCACTTGGTTCACAGAGAGTATTTAATTTAGTTTACCAAAGTAAGTTTTAGAGAGTAGAACTGACATTCAAAGGAGAAAGTTCACTTAACTAGATTCTGGATCTTCACCACTCTGTAGTGAAAATAGAAACAACCAACAACTTAGCAATAACAAAGAATATTGCAGATTTCCTAGAAAGAGCATATTATGAAGTTCATTTTTTGATATCTATTGACATACATTATTGTGAGTTTTTTGCTTGCTATTGACTATTTTAGAATCCCTTTATTTTTTTTGACTAGGAGTTCTGATTGGATTTCAAAGTAGTAGGTTGGAGATGATTTTCTTAATAGTTTTAATATAAATAGGAAATTATCAAAACCTAAACCAACGTATAGTATATGATGATAATCAGGGGGATCATCTGAGACCACTTAAAAAAAACTTTGATTGATGTGATGTCTTTGAAAACATTTGTGGGTGTTAATTCTGATGAATGTGTGCTGGGCTGTTAGCATACCTTTTAATTGTCAAGATAATTGGCCTTGTTCTTCCTGAATTACTTTGTAAAGAGTAATTATCGGAGACCATGTTGTAGCAATTTGATCCTGTGAGAGAATTGTTTTTGTATACCACTTAAAATAAGCCTGGCTTGTTGAGCTGTTGCTTTTACTCATCCCTCTTGTTCTCTTTCAATTTAGAAAGAACTCTCAGAGGTACACCACAGAAAGACACACATGAAAATTCCCTGAGGTCAAAGCTAGTAGCTGTGCCAAGTTGGAGACTCTCAGCATATGACAGCTCTTTGGGAGTTTTCACATTGTGAGCCAAATGGGAATTTGAGATAAGCAAGGAGAACATTGGGCTTCTTCAAACTACTAGAGAAGGTGAAAAATGAAGATGCCTCTAATTAGTAAAATGTGGTTTGTAACAACATTTCAGATTCCAATTCCTGTGGTTGGTAAAGCATGCATGTGGAAGCATAGTGAGGATCAGATGCCAACATTTACAAACCATTTCTTTTCTGTAATATTTTAATCCATATGGGTATTAGGAACATCCAATTATAGTCAAAGTGTCTTCCATATTTATAGGACAAGATAGTTTCGTGTGGGTTCCTTTTTAAAATACGTTCAGGTTTCAGTTTGAAGTCTATAATCTACTTAGTTAAGGTAGAAAATTAATAGGCGACTGCCCAAAGGTATATATTTTTTCTCTTTAAAAATTGATGAAAATTACATTTATAAGTATCTTAAAGCAACTTGAGTATTTAAGGGATGAAGAACAATACTTAACATTGTTTTAAATTTTTTTAACACTCTTGACCAAAATAGAAAACAAGAGATAAAGTTAGAGATATGTCTTTACATTTTTTGTATTAAATACAACAGATAAATCCTTAGAAATGTAAGAACTGGGGGAGGGGAAAAAAGAAATATAAGAAATTTAAGTAAATTTATAAATATTCTTGTAAGGATATAAACTGATATGCATGTAAATTATTTTAATTTTATACATAAGAATATGGAAAAATAGTATTAATATTTTTAAAAGTAATAAAATTTTAAATTTTGTGATGTATTTTAAAATTTTGCAGAATTTTATTATTGGCTATATGTTTTCATTATCATATGTTATGTTACTTTAAAAATTGGAAAAAACTTAATTCATGAATATTATTCCAAAAATTTATATAGTTCTATTTGCATACTAGTAAAAAATATCGAACATATATACATTAATAATTTAATATTAATAAATGAATTTTCAATGATTAGGAATTTATAATTTGTTTCATAATAAAATAAACAAAATGAGTATTTAGTAGTTTAATTTGATTTAAATTCATTGTTTTATGGTTATATCATTGTTTAAATTTAAAGTAAGTTGTTATAGATAATTATATTTATTATTCCATTGCTGATGAACAATTTAACTACAAAGGAAGATGCCATAAATAATTGTAACTGTATGATTTTTTTGTTAAAATTCTGATTGACTACTTTTATGGGCCGGGCGGTGGCGCTGGAGGTAAGGTGCCTGCCTTGCCTGCGCTAGCCTAGGACGGACCGCGGTTCGATCCCCCGGCGTCCCATATGGTCCCCCAAGAAGCCAGGAGCAACTTCTGAGCGCATAGCCAGGAGTAACCCCTGAGCATCACAGGGTGTGGCCCAAAAACCAAAAAAAAAAAAAAAAAATTCTGATTGACTACTTTTAGCGTAACATACTGAACTTTAGTATCAACATTATAGTAGGTAAATTTGGGGTGCAATACATATAACGTAGCTGTCTTTGGAGCAATAGTATAGTAGTACAATAATATCGTAGGTACATGGGTACAGTAGGTACAGTAGGTAGAGAAATTTCCTTGCACACTTCCAATATCCAGAAGGTATCCCAGAGCACAGAGCCAGGCGTAAGCCCTGTATACCACCAAATGAAATCTCCTACTATTCCCCAAAGCTATCTTTAATAGATACTCATTAAACTTTTACTTTTTCTAACATTTTAAGAATCATTTTCTTTTCTTTTTTTTTCATAGTAGTCATTGACAGAAGTTTTTTGTTTATTTGGTTGGGTGGTTGGTTGGTTTTTCCGGCCACACCCGGTGACGTTTAGGGATCACTCCTGGCTATGCGCTCAGAAATCACTCCTGGCTTGGGGGACCATATGGGGATGCCGAGGGATCAACCGCTCTCCGTCCTAGGCTAGCACATGAAAGAAAGACACCTTACCGCTTGCTCCATCGCTTCGGCCCCAATTGTCAGAAGTTTTTAAGAACCCTTCCTTGTCCTTCCTAGTCTCCTTCCAGCTCTGTAGGTTTTAGAGCTCAGTGCTTGGTAAACGATATGGTTCTGCTTATATTTTATTTGAACAATTTTTTGCCTATCCCTTTCCATTTAGTCAGCCATAATTTAAAAGGAAATCTCTATCCATTTAGTCAGTTAAAATTTATTTTTAATGTAATAACAGGAATTTTATTGTATGCATACATTATGATAATATTCATATTTTCTAAAACTGAATAATCTACAGTGAGACCCCAAACATGTAACTAAGGTATAAAGAATCCACAAATCAAATGAATCAAAGGATTTCTCATAGTCAGTTGTAATTTAAAGTTGATCTTAAACCCAACCTTACCCATATTTTTCTGGTTCAATGTATATTTTATTTTTCATATTTCTTAAGTTTCATTTCGGTTCTATTTATAGCATATTGACCCTTAAATATGCATTACCTTAAGAGTAATAATTAATATTATTCAGGGACTACTGTGGAACAATAATTTAACTGAATGTCCTCATCTTCCATTCTAAAATGTAATGTTAAAATTATTACTTTATGCTTTACAGATGAGGAAACCAAGTTTCAGAGAATTAAGTGCTTTGCTGAAACATATACAATTAATGAGAGTTGGAGCCAGTACTTTACACTCTGTCTGGCTCTAAAACTCATGTTCTTTGCATTAAAATCTTAAAATATCATGTACTTGTCAACTCAAATAGGCTCTAAGATATTGGAGTTTTGAAACACAATATTAATTATAAAAAGGTCTTCTAACTTCCCGGCACACTACATGCTACATATTATTTAAACCCAGAAAAGTCTGTCTAAATGAACAGACTTAGTTAATTCTACCATTTAGAAAGGTAATTATTGTTCTAAAAATATTCTAGATAGTGAAGCAAGATGCATGTTTATAGTTTCCTTCTTTAATCCCCTGAAAACTTATTTGGGGGGTAGATTTGTCTTTCAAATTTTTCTTTACCTTCTTAGAAATCTGTAAATAAAATGAACTATTAATTTTCTGTACAAGTGAGGATAGTTCAGATAATCATGGTAGACACAAAATAATTTACATTTATGCTTATTTAAATGTCTGTAAAATATTGTGTATTTTTGTTATTTAATTTTAAAATTAAATTGACTAAAATACAAAATTAAGTCAATAGAAAATCTCTCTAGAATTTTTTTTATCTCTAGTAATCCTGACAATGATGAAAAATCATAGATTCTTTATATTTACACTCATACTAGAATGAAATTTCTATTCTATCCTCCTTATGGAAAGAATGTTTAGGAACTAAGGGATGGAATATTATATACATTTATATATAGATTCTCATTTTCTTTCCTATGCTAGTCAGTTATATTCCTTATTGGTGACTTCTGGCTAATAGAGTGTAACAGAAACTGATGCATGGCACCCCCAGTTTTGGTTATTTAAAACGTCATATATTTCTCTTTCCTTCTTTACAAAACTAAGTGAATCACAAGCTGAAGTAGCAAACATTTTCTCTGTCCTCTAACCTGCATATCACTGTTCACTACGAAATGAGCAATTAAAAGTTCCTTGGTAGACAAAGGTTAATAAAAAAAAATAAGGTACATTTCTTATAATAGTTATCAAATTTTGACTAATGAAAACTGAATGAAATGCCATATTAAATTGAATCTGTGGATTGACAATACATATGTAAATAGCATACTTTAGATACTAATTTTCAATGAACAAAATGCAATTATTACAAGCCAATCAATGTTTGCTGTCTGAAAATAATTACTATAGATCTTACTAGGTAAGAATAATTAAATATAAATTTGATTTTAATGAAAAGGAATTGAACTACATAATCACTAAAATACTGCCCAGTTTTTCTTCCCATGTATTTGGATTAAGCCAAATGACAAATCTATAACAGTGAATCAGACAAGTTGTGCTCTTTGACCCACAGAATTTTAGTGGCAGGTGATCATAAAAAACTGACATAAAAATTAGCTACTAAGTATTCTAAGCAATAAAATTCTATACATAAAAATGAAGCGAAGATTTAAAAAATAACTAAATGGTTGTACACATGTATTGATTCCCAACAGTGTATGGTTCTCCAAGCATCTCTAGGGTGGAAGATGCCAGTTGTGACCCCAGAACAAAACAAACAAACAAAAAGAACAGACATGTTTGGTGAAAGATGAAAGTTTATGTTTGGGCCATTCCTGGCCGTGATCACTTGAAAAGGTGCTTACAAACTATTTGTGACAAACTTTCTTCCCCACACAAAGCTATGTGAGATGCAAATGACTTACTTAATCTATTATCTCTCCTATCCCAAAGGATACTATTTTGGGAGGCATACCTGGCAGCATTTAGGGATTACTCCCAGCTATGCACTCAGAAATTCCTCCTGGCAGGTTCTTTGAACAATATGGGGTGCCAGTGACTGAATACATATTGGTCGGTATAAGTGACACATCCTACCTGGCCGCATACAAGAAGGCATAAACCCTACCTGCTGTGATAACGCTCTGGCCTCTGAGGATACATTTTAAATGGTAAAATAAGTAGCTGTGTGGAGACATTTGAGTAAGATTTGAAGGAAGCAAAGCAGTTAGTATAGATGATTAATGAAGAATAAATAACCATTATAATAACCCAAAGAAAGTATATCTCATGTGTTCAAAGCAAGCTAAAGAACTTCAGTTAAAAGACAAAGTTAAAAATTATTTTAAGTTGCTAGGTTTGTCATAACAAACTGCCAAAAATTAGACTATTAACATTTATTTGTTTTCTGTAATTGAGAATCTAGAATTACATGAACATAGTATTCATGATATTTGTTTTTATTTTCTGCTGTAGAAAATGCAAATAATTCCTTCTGTGATCCTGTCATCACTTCTCAGTGTTGTCTGTGCTCTATCTTTTCTTACACCAATGCCATTGGGGGAATGAGGGCTCATCCTAACAAATTTATTTTGATTTGCTTATTTTTTTAAATGACCCTGGTTTTTTGTTTGTTTGTTTGTTTGTTTTGGGGTGGGGGAGGATTGGTTCACACCTGTCATGTTCAGAAATTATTCCTGATTTTGCCTTCAGGTATCAATTGGAGTGGCTTTTTGTTTGTTTGTTTGTTTGTTTGTTTTTGGGTCACAACCGACAGTGCTCAGGGGTTACTCCTGGCACCACTCTCAGAAATCACTCCTGGCAGGCTCAGGGAAACAAATGGGATGACAGGATTCGAACCAATGACCTTCTGCATGAAAGACAAATGCCTTACTTCCATGCTATCTCTCCAGCCCCTGGAGTGAGAACTAGATGGGGTTCTACAAATTGAGCCCCAGTGTGCTCTATGTAAGGCAAATGCCCTACTAATGAACCATCACTTGGCTCCTAACCCTAACTATAAACTAAATACAACTATATTCAAATTAACTGGATGTAAACATTTCAATACATATATTTTATGTCCCCAGATTGTGTATATTTTTTTCAAAGATTGGATTTTCAATCACTGGAGTAAAATAGAGAATCATTAGAGACTTTTAACAGAAATTAAAAATTCTTATATGTTAACAGTAGCAAATGTTAGAGACATGGAGGACACTAGAGCATATTAGGGAACTATTGGTGTGGTCCACTAGATGAAGTATCTTAAGTTTGAATATAAATTTCTCAGTAGTTTGTGCATCTTAAATAAGTATAATAAAAATAATTCCATCAAATTAAAAAATGTTAACATTTGGTAAAATGACATAAAATACATTTATTTTACAGATGGTATAACAGATCTAAATTTAAATACTTTCCTAAGAATCAACAATTTATTAAATGTACAGTAATTGTTGGTTTATTTATATTTTAATTATCTTTCATATAAGTCTCACATTAAACATTATTAATGAAAAATTTATTCTCAAGAATATTTTAATCTTCTCCCAGATAACTGTATGATTCATTTATTGTCTTCAAGAATAGGTTCAATTGTACTGGAGTGGTTGCACAGTGGTAGGGTGTTTGCCTTGCATGCAGCTGACCCAGGACAATCCTTGGTTTGATGCCTGGTGTCTCATATGGTCCCCTGAGCAAGGAGCAATTTCTGAGTGCATAGCCAGTAGTAACTCCTGAGCATCACTGGGTGTGGACCAAATTATCAAAAATTAAAAAATGAATAGATTCAAGGGCAATTATAAAGAAAAGATTTCCATGAGAACAACACACACACACATTCTTGTCCCTAAGACCTACTGTGTTTTTCTTCATATTACTAATATTTAAAATAAATTAAGTTAAATTTGTTTGTTGTCAAAATATCTTATTTGGGATGTAATTTTATAAGATCAAGGACAGTAGTAGAGATAGAGAATTTCTATGTATATGTATATATTAGGTTTTATACATTGAGTTAAGAGAGCTTGTTATTACTTTGTTTTAATGATGCAGAGCAGAGAGCTAGATATTTAGTGTTTGTAGAGTATTTGAATTAAAGTTTTGTTAGATATAATAAAATAGCCTATTTGGTGCATATGAATCTATAGTTTTTAAGAATATTGAAATTTCTCTGCATGCAATAATAATGATAAGAAACTCATATCCCGAAATTTATGTCAGAGGAATTTGAATTGAATTTCAACTTTTCATCATATAATAAATAAATCACTTTCCTAAGTGATTATTTTAAATGATTTTTCTATAAAATGCTATAGAATTATATATGTATATGTGTATACCAGCATATTTACTGTACTTAGGTTTTTGTAGACTTCCAATTTTTATTGTTTTCTTCTCAGAGCTGTAAATTTTAAAAGTGAATTATACTTGAATTTTACAATGTTATTTTAACTTCAAGTAAACTTTTTAGTAAATATTTATTTCTATTTATAAGTAAGACATGAAGTGCTTGTGATGGAACTCAGTTCTTTAAGAACTCTAGGTGTATATATATATATATATATAATATCTTATAATATGTCTCTGGTTCTATGTTAAAATTGTTAACGGAAGTTACTTCACTTCTTTTTAGTAAAAACGCTTTCTATATTTTTCTCATTTCATTTCAACAGTTTTGGGAATTACTATCAAATTATTCATTGTGGTATATAGAGAGAGGCCATATTAATATATTTCCTCTAATAACATAACTATTGATAGAGAAATTAAGAATCCCACTAGAACCTTCAGTGCTTTTATATTTTTAAAGAGTGAGAAAGTTTTTGCTGTTGTTGCTTCAATGATAAAAAAAGAAAAGCTGGCATCACTTGGAAGAATTTAGTTTATAGCAAAAATTAAATCAGGCAGATATTTAGAGATTTGATATAAAAATATCCTCATATTTTTTTTCAGTTGAGATTATGTCCTTACAGATATTTTTTTTATTTTACTTGTTTTTATACTTGGGAACTAATAATGTTTTCTCTTGAAAGTTAGTTTTAGGTTATTATTAGCAAATAGATTATTTCAGTTAATATATTAACTAAAATAAATACTGAAATTTACAAAAGTTGTTATGATTCTTTACTAATAATATTTTAGCACTAAATAATGTCAAACAAAGATATGTGGAAACATAATGATAGAAATTCACTCATAGAGTTTTTCTTTTTCTTCCCCTCAGTACTTTTTTTATTAGCACTACAAGAAGGATTTTGTTATTGTGTTTCATGAAATACAGAAAACAAATAATCCTTTGGAGATGAATCATCACAATATGTGTTTTGTGGTGGTACATGTTGATATGGCTTAGAACCCATATCCTGCTTCATTAAATACAGGAAACAAATAATCCTTCGGGGATGAATTATCACAGTGTGTTCCCTATAAGGACAAATGTCACTATGACTTAGAACATGAATTGTTCTAAAGAAGGGCTCAATTGCTAGAAATGGAGCCACTTTATGAATCTGACCTTTGAAACCAGCAAAGTGGGCAATAACCATTAACAGATCAAAAATGAGAAATGTCAGTTATAGAATAAGCCCTGACAGGGAATATTTCATCAACCTAAGTTTTTGATCAATCACTGGCCAAATTTGAAAGCCATTCTCTGGGCAACTTCTCCCTTATACTATGTGATAAGGATGATGGGTTGCCTCTTTTAACAGTGTGCCCCCCTCAGCTCAAATATTCAACTGAAAGATCACATTGATTCATGTGCCATCATTCTGAGAAAATTACCATGTGTGGTTACCATGTTTTTCATTATTGCTGTAGAGACAGAGTCCAGATAGAGATATGTTTATTGACTTTATGTACTAATCTCACAATTTTCTAGATTATGTGTAGTGTATAATAATATTGGCATATTCTTTTAGCCAGAGGCATCTTCATCTAGTTTCACCAAACCTACTTTTTCAATTGTAAAGTACATCTCACAGCTTCAGGTTAAGGGCACCGTGAATAGGTAACTAGAAGGCAGATAAAATAGTTATTGATGTTGCATGCCCAAAGTTACTCTTTTGAAACCTTTCATTGGTTAGCTTTGTATTTAGCTTGTTAAGGCTATGCTTGTCTATAGTTTTCTTTTGATGTAGTTGCCATTTTACCTGCTTAGTTATGAGATATTAACAGGTTGATTAATAAAAATTAAATAACATGATATATCTGCAAATAGCTTTGCTATTGACAAAATATTTCCCTACATTGACTTTGAGCAGGGATGGGATCTGTTCAAGATCTGAATATTGCTTAAATTAGAAATCTCATTAAATGAAACATTAGGGGGTGTCTTCAATATGGACCTCATATCTGAATTGTAGGAGGAAAGTCACTGGATATTGCTTTGTCTGTGGCAATGATCCCTGAATTATTCTAGTAAACAATCCATCAGCATTCCCCAGTTTGAAGGGGAACATAAATTGTATGCATCATCTAGCACCCAATAAACACTAACAAGTAATAATAAGAAAAGTTGAAGTGCAGATTTGTAACTGCAGGGAAATAAGACTGGGTATTAAAAGGAAAGAAAACATTTGAGTTTTCTTCATAACAGTCACTTCTATTTCTTACTTATGAAGTTTTATTTCCTTTGCACTCCTGTACTTTCATCCTGATGACATGGCTATTATTTTATAGCAGTTTCAAGCAGTTAATTAATGAACTGCACACAAGTGACATGACACCACCTTGCCCAATTATCGCTAGCATCTATTTTTACAGTACAAAGCACTGCCGCTTTGTGAATTGTTTCTGTTCGCAAATTGGCTCAGGAGGCAGTTATTTTAATAGCCAAAACAATGCAACAGTAGTGCCACACTGGTGACACAGAGTAATTGTAAATCACCATGTGAGATCTCATAAAGCTCACCATAAAAGCCTGGTGATATCATGTAATAAAAGTGCTCTTTTCTACTGAGTTAAGCAGCTATCGCTCAATTTACCATGTAATCTCATGAGCTCTAGGCTCATTAGCTCATCAAGGATAGGAAGGGGCGTGAGAGTATGGCAACCACAAAGAACCAAATAATCACAGATACTTTTCTTTAGTTTCCTTGATGTGTCTTATAAAGAGAGAAACCTATATTGTCACACTGTCATATTTCATTAACCAACTTAATGTTCACACTGCATTTTTTTCAGTGTGCCCCCTGGACACCAGTAACCTTGACTCTAACACTTGCACTGAAAATCTAGCTGTTTAAGTTGCAGATACATGTGGCTTCATTGACTTTTTAAAAAAAGAATTTGTCATTTAGTCTTTGCTTAATTAAAAATCATTATAGCTATAATATGAATTATGTATCCATAAACAAAAGATGGTAGTTTTGTGTAAGCCATTACATTTTCTGATTTAATTTTTTGCACACTTGAATTTTACCATAATGATGTACTTTCCTGACAAATAATGAAGTAGCAGGGGTATTTTCAGTGGTAGTTATATTTATCTATATTTATTTTTTGCAGTGTTTTGAGTTAAAGATCCCCATTCTGTCACGAATAGTGTTAAGAGGTCCAAATTTACAATAAATTATAGTCTATTCTATTCATAAGCTTAGCTGGACATTTTTTCCAGCATTTTTTCTCAGCAGTCAGCTGTGAAATTAAAATGGTTGAAATATTTCAAGATTATTCTTTATTAAACAAAATAAAATTTGTTTTTGCTTTTGTGCCATAATGGGATGTTCTCAGAAAATATTTCTAGTGCTCCAGTGTTCCGTGGTGGTGTTTTGAGAACCATATCAAGTGCCAGAACATTAAACATGGGACTGTTCACTTGCAAAGCAAACATTTATAATTATGAATTGTTCCAGAAGTGTTCTCAAACAGAAGAACATTAGCATTTTAAAATAATTTTACAACCTTTTCATGTTTAATCTCTTATTTCTGAAGTTTGTGAAACTTGATTTTCTTTCATTCTTTCTTTTATTTTAATTTTTAGTCACTGTTAAATACAGTTACAAAGATGTTCATGGTTGAGTTTTAGTTATACAATGTCTATCATCAATACCCTCACTAGTGAACATTTCCCACATTAGTTATAAAATAAAATTTCATGAGTTGTGAGATCACCCCACAACCATATTTATAACTACTTAGGTGGACAGGTGTGAAAAGCAGGGTAGTGAAGAAGAAATAGTACAACAAGCAGTCAGGAAAGCATAATCATGGCATTTGTGGACATTGCTGTGATCTCCTCCACCAACAAGACAGAAACTTCTTTCTTTATTCAAATCAAATTCCAATACTAGGAGCCCTGGTGGTCTAAAAAGAGATAGAAAAGTGTTATCCAGTGTGCCTTTACATATCAAAGGAAAAGATTTAGAGGAGAAAGTTGGGGGAATACCTTTATTTGGAGTTGATAGCTTGGTATCATTTTACAACCAATGTCTTGCTTCTATCTTCCTCTTACCTTTCCCTATTTTTCTATACGGAAGAAAGGAAGAAATTTCTCTTCTTTTTTGTTATATCATTGACTTCTCTTCTATTTTTTTTTTAATATTTATTTAAGCAACATGATTACAAACGTGTTTGTAGCTGTCTTTTAAATGACTCTTTTTCCTTTTTCTTTCCTTTTTTCTTTTCTTTCTTTTTCTTTCTTTCTTCTATCTCTTTTTGTTCTTCCTTTCTCTTATTCTTTTTCCTTTCTTTTTCTGTTTTGTTCTTTTTCTTCTTCCTTTTTTTCTTTCAATTTTTGTTCATACTTTTCTTTTTCTGTCTTCTTTTCATTCATTCATTTATTTTTTCTGTCTTCCTTTCATTCAGTTATTCTTTCTTTCTTTCTTTCTTTCTTTCTTTCTTTCTTTCTTTCTTTCTTTCTTTCTTTCTTTCTTTCTTTCTTTCTTTCTTTCTTTCTTTCTTTCTTTCTTTCTTTCTTTCTTTCTTCTTTCTCTTACCGACTGAATATGGTTTAATCAAAGTATATTTTATTGATTAATATTTACTGAATATATTTCACACTAGTATATAGGTATTTACATTTTAAATTAGTTGACCCTTATTTTCTGAATTTTTAAAATTACTCAAAATGAATTTTATATTTTTCACTGTAAGTTTCTAGTATCAGCAGGAGCTAATGTAAATAGAAAATTATTTACTTGATTTATTACAACCAAAGCCACAAATTGAGTATTAATCTACTACTTTGCTATTACAAGTTTCAAGGAAGATTAACACCTAATTTGATTAAATAAATTGACATCTCAAGTTAAACTAATAGAAAAAAATGATCCAACAACCCAGACAACATATTAGGCATGTCAGCATATGATAGAGTTGAGATTCTGCCCCAAGACATACTTATTATATTATACTTTTTAAAAATCGTAAAAAAATATGATGATGGTTGGGGCTGGAGGATAGCACAGTAGATAGAACATTTGCCTTGCACACGTCCAAACCATGTTTGATCCCTGGCATCCATATGGTTCCCGGACAATCAGGAGTGATTTTGAGTCCAGAACCAGAAGTAGTTCCTAAGCACCGGTGGGCAACCTCCAAAATAAAACAGAAAAAGAATTATAATAGCATGAAATACTTCATGAAATCCTAAGAGCTATTAAGATGGATCACATTATCTGCAATTTGAAAACTGCTTAAAGCAGGAGGATAAATATACTAAATAAATATACTAAAACGAAAAGATGATCACAAAGTAGATCACTGTATCAGATAATTCATATACGTATTAAATTGTCAGAGTTTGAAACATTTTAAGAAGCAGGTAGTTAGGAACCACACAGTTAAGTTTACAGTTTCAAATACATGTGCAAGAAGTCTAATGCAAGATTGAAATGTAACAGAGAAAGAAACTAACATTTACATAACTCTCTGGAGGTCTATGTGCCTATCCTATTTATTCTTTTTAAGTGTTCATTGATTAAGTTTATTCAGCAGTTATTATCTGGAAACTACTTTATGCCAGGCAATATTCTAGTTCTTGGGGTTCAGTAGACAGTATATATTTTTTTCACTTATAAGGTTTTAGCAACCTTGGCAGTATTTATATTTGCTGGCAAAAACAAAACAAAACAAAACAAAACAAAAAAACCACCTCTCTGTTGTGGAGACTGTCTAGTTTAACAAATACTAAACATTTAACAGAATAAGTTCTATACCCAGAAAATGCCAGTAGCACCCATTGAATTTGTAATAATAAAAATGTGTACAAATATTCAGATATTGCTAAATGTTCCATTAAAAATAAAGTTTGCTCCAATTAAGAAATTCAGAATTGAGAATACACATAGAAGAGGAAAGTGACAAGTTTCAATTTATGAAAAAAAAATAATGTCTTTTCAAAATGTGAAAAATGGCAGCATAAAGAAATCTTACTTTAGAAGAGAAAGGAAGATTTATACAGTATATGAAGGCTCTTAAGCAACTTTTGGAAAAATAAATAACATCATAGGAAAATATATAATGATCGGATAGTATGAAATGAGATTGATGACAATGAAATTCCAAATGCAAATGTAACATGAAAATATAAGTCTAGAGATGTTTCTTTGTTATGCTCATCATGTAGAAGAAGATACAAGTCATGTTTGTCTAGTTTCAGATCCCATATTCTTTACAGGACTTTAGTAATCTCACTGCATATCACAAGAGTAATTCAAATATCCAAGAGTAGAAATGTGGTGAATTGTGTGTTACAGAATAATATAAATAAATAACTAAAAAATGTCTGTGATTATTTATAGTTAGAAGGTAAAAGAAATGAAGCAGTTAATGATAGAAATAGCAGGTAAGTTAGAAAACACAAATTTCTCAAAATAATATGCTAATTAAATGTAAGCTAGCAATCTAATTATCCATGTCATTTCCTTCTTTTATTTCTATTCTTTGGAAATGTTGCTATTAGAATAATATTCCCCCTCAATAAATGTTTGGCAGAAACCACAATCAGTAACATAGTTATGCAAACTTAGAAAGTATTTTTATTCACTAACATTCTATCTTCAAATATAGTGTCTCTCTAATAGTATGAATTAAAATAACTGTTGACAAAGAGTTATTGCCTTTTATATTAGGTAATGTACTTGTTATGGATTTATAGTTTGTACATAATATTAAGTGGCCCAGACAGAGGGATTTCATTGAGCTCTTGGGAAGTCTGTAACTTATATTTCCTGCTGACTGCTGTTCTTTGCTTTCTTAGTAAGATTTATGGAATATTTTGTCTTTGATTCTTTAATTATAATTGGAAGATATCCCTGATACTGAAAGAGATTAGAAAGCCAATAGTTATTTGCTGATAACACAACACTGATGAACTTGAAGTTTTCAGGTTTACAATTATGACCTATATTTGTCATTCTAGTTCGGATCCCTCAATTTTATTAGCCAAATTGTGACAACTATCTTAGAGAATCTATAAAGATAACAAGCCTCAAGAATTTACAGGTAAATTTGTTGCATATAGAATTGTTAAAGTAATATAATTTGTGAATACCTTACAGGATAGAAACTTGTATATATACATCTTATAAAGTAAAAGCCTTGTGTTTCAGAGTAATAACAACTTTTAACTATGTTTAACTTGAAAAACTTATCCATAGATAATAAAACATTCCCCAGTTTATATTCTATAGCTTTAGTCCCTTAAGTAATAAAACTGTGTTTTTTAACTTGTCATATATAATTATTAGACATCTTGACAAAAACAAAGAACAAATTTATTTCCAAGATTAGTAATATATTTTAAATTTATTTTAAGATATTTCCCGTTGTATTATGCTTGATATTTTATTATAGAAAGGAATATATAGTTCACCTGACATTAATAAAATTTGTTATTTGTATCAATATATAACAGAGTAATAAGTTACATTATATTCTTTTGTTTTGTTTTGGGGACACACCTAGTGGTATCAATGGTTACTCCTGGCTCTTTGCTTACAATTCACTTTTAGCAGGCTTGAGGGACTGAATGAGATTCTGGAGAACTCAGGTCAGCCGCAAACAAGGCAAATGCCCTACTCACTATTCTATTGCTTTGGCCCCATCACATTATAATCTTAATAATGTTTTCACTTATTCAATAAATATATATTGCTCCCTTCATGCTAGGTACTGGTCATATATTGGTTAAAAAATAATGTATGAGCCCTTATTTAATTCATTTTATAGTCTAGGAGAAACTTGCATTTATTGTTCATTAAATAATTATATAAAAACCTCCTTTATGTTTAAATGAAAGAATCAATGTAATAAATAATGACTTGTGAGATGTTAAATATGAAAAATATCTAATATAAAGGATAAAATTAATCAGAGCAAGCATATTAAACTAAATTTAATTTTGGTTTAAAATGTTTAAAATTTGAAAGCAGTTTAATAAACCCTGTTTGGAGTCATGTATCACATTTTTCTCTTTTTGGGGACCATACCTAGCTATTTCTGGGTTATTTCTGGCTCTTCACTCAGAAATACTTCCTGGTGATGATCATTTGACTATATGGACTATATGCCAGGATGAGACCTGAGGCAGACATATGCAAGGTTAGTAGACTAAAATCTCTCCAGCCCCGATTACATTTAACTGTTTTAAGTTTAAATATTATACTAATAAAATTTATATAATTAAGGAAATATGAAAGTTAAAATCATTTCTCTCTAGTGTTTTTTATTTAGTTGACTGTGAAGAATAAGTGATAAAAATATGTGCATTAGACATAGAGGGTAAACTGAAGCAGTTTAAAATTAAGATTTCCTAAAATATGCTCTATTAAATGAGAATAGGTAAAGAGGGAGAATGAATTTTAAAATAAAACAACATATCAAAGATTTCCACTAAAGGAGCCTGAGTGATAACACAGCGGTAGGGCATTTCATTTTCACGTGACTGACCCAGGATGGACCTTGGTTCCATTCATGGTGTTCCATATGGTCCCCCAAGCCAGTAGCAATTTCTGAGCACATAGCCAGGAGTAACCCCTGAACGTCACTGGATGTGGCCAAAAACAAAACAAAATAAAAAGATAACCACTAAAAACTATTTTGAAAGGGCAAGAACTCACAGAGAGGACTGGATATACCATATTTTCCGGTGTATTAGGCGACTTTTGAAACAAAAAAAGTCAACCAAAAATCAGGGGTCGTCCCGAGTATATCCCGAAAAATGTTTCAATATGCCGGTAAATGAAACAAAAAAAAATCAGGCCGCCGAATTTCCAAATCTCTTTCTTGGGGGCTCCCAAACAGTACTCAGAAGATCTGGGGGCCACTTCTGGCAAAACCCAGCTAACAGTGTTGGTGGTTCAGTGCTAGGGTCCGAGGATGGGGTGTTGTTTGGTTCATGTAGTGGGGGAGATTAACTGACGCCACCAGGGAATTGCCAGAAAAGGTGCCTATGATAAGGGACCAATCACTGCAAGGCTGCTCAGAACGCCTCTCTAACTCAGCCAATCCAAGCAGGCTTCTTATGCATGCAAATTAGACAATGTTTTGGACCCGAATCAACACTGTAAAAAGCCTGCTCAGACTGTTGCTAGCATTCTTTATGATATATTGTTTTTGTGTTATATTTTTATGCTAATTGAAAAGAAAATGTGAAAGGAAAAATTAAAAGATTTGTTATATAAATCTTGTCAGTGTGGAGGAGGACTTATTGCCATATATAAAATTGTGAGTGAATTTCATATGTCAAGATGTTTATTTTTTGAAGAGAAGCAACCCTTCAGTGCTCAAGTCTTAATAATATCTCTAATAAGTGTAAAATTAAGATAAATATTGGACTAGTTAAAATAAAAAAAGAACAAGCATCTTTAATATTAAAAAAAAAAAAAAAAGCCTGCTCAGATTGGCCAGAGTCAGAGAGAAAGTCTATGACAGTATAACCTTTGAAACTTTGCTTGTTGTGATTGGCTCACTGTGGTACATACAGATGCAGCACAGGAACGTTCTGTCTGATACAGCGAATATAGGCCTAAACTGCAAAATTAGGGGGTAGTCTTACATGCCCAGTCATCTTATACGCCGGCAAATACGGTACATTATTCTGAGGAACCACATTAATAGAGGTGAGCTGCACCACACCCTAAAGGGTGAAGCCCACTCCCTGCCAGCACAGTTGTGCACACAGCAACTTGAGGGGTATCCTGACCCACAGGTGACACATGGACACACATCAATCTGTGGCACTGGGACCCACATCGCCCTATGGAGCACACATCAACAGAAGTGAGCTGAATTTCCCCTTGAAGGGTGGAGCCAGAAAAACTAAAGCCACTCTGCTTGACTTTGTGGCCACGTGCTTCTCCTAGTCAATGAAGCCCAGCACAACAAGTAGAAAAAACACTATAGGCATGACAATGGGGAAGCAACTCAGGCCACAAGCATAAAAAACAAGGATGGCAGCTGATGATCTGAAATGGCACCTATTTAGCCTCTCTAATCAGTACTTTAGAGAAGAAATATAGAGAAATATAGAACTCAATGAAAACATGGGAAAAAAACCACAAATAAGAATAAAGAGGATACGGAAATAAAAATGAGAAAACTCTAAACTCAAATAACAAAACTGAAAAACTTGGTAGGTGAAATAAAATCCCCACTAGGAAACCTCTCCAACAGAGTAACAGTGTCTGAGGAACGAATCAGTGAGCTGGAAAAAGATGCATACCAACTCCATATGACAGAAGAGATTTGAAAAGAGCCTTAATATAAATGATCAAACATAGAAAAAAAATCCCCCCGAATGTGAACAAATTAAAATAGTAGTCTTTGATAAACTCAATAGTTAGACAAATAACTACACTAGCAATTATCATGACAATGTTAGTGAGAAATATAGAATGCCTGTATAAAAGTCCAGCAGGTTGTGGAGAGCAGGAAAGTTGGGGACATTGTGTTGAATAGGATGAGCTGGTGAAGGGTGGTGTATATTTTATGACTGAAACCCAATTACGAACATGTTTGTAACTATAGGGCTTTAAAAAGTTACAATTGTTTACAAATAAAGAACACAGAATTCACAGAGATGAATTCACACATTCATGCATAGGGAATTTTTTCATCCATTAATTTATTTAAGCATTTATTTTTTATTCATTACAAGTTTTACTCAATTTGAAAGATATAAAAAGATTAGTCATTATCCCTATAATAAAGAAACAAAAATATAGGCAAATGACTACAAGAAAATACAATAAAATCTGAAATTACTAAAACTGTTTTGTAGAATTCAGAAGAAATAATGATCATAGCCCAATGTTTTATCTATAAAAATTACTTTGTATATTAAAAGTTTGATGTTTTATAAGTACTTAAGGGATGACTCAATCGTCATTGTAGAGACTTCATTTAAGCCTTAAAAATGGAAAGAAGTGTAAATGCAAGGAAAGAACAAGGGCTTCCAAATAGCTATTATAATTTGTACATTTATAGAAGATACAATGGAGGCGGGGAAAATCCGCGAAAGTACACCGACCCAGTGGGGCTCAGCTGTGAAAGACTGTGAGTGTGACCTGTCTATGTCTGTCTACTGTCCTCTTGCGTGAAACTCTTGCGAGTGGGGCAAAAAGAGCCTCCAGAAACCTCACTCGCCCAGACGCCATTTTCAGGGAGGGACTTCAGAGCATAAAAACCAGCTAACCTTTGCAAAAGCTGGCTCCCTGTGTGTGACACCAGGCGGGGAAAATCCGCGAAAGTACACCGGCCCAGTGGGGCTCAGCTGTGAAAGACTGTGAGTGTGACCTGTCTATGTCTGTCTACTGTCCTCTTGCGTGAAACTCTTGCGAGTGGGGCAAAAAGAGCCTCCAGAAACCTCGCTCGCCCAGACGCCATTTTCAGGGAGGGACTTCAGAGCATAAAAACCGGCTAACCTTTGCAAAAGCTGGCTCCCTGTGTGTGACACCAGGCGGGGAAAATCCGCGAAAGTACACCGGCCCAGTGGGGCTCAGCTGTGAAAGACTGTGAGTGTGACCAGTCTATGTCTGTCTACTGTCCTCTTGCGTGAAACTCTTGCGAGTGGGGCAAAAAGAGCCTCCAGAAACTCTTTCTAAGGAAAGAACTCCATTGCAACAAGAAGGAAAAATCACACTAAGAACGGCGCTATATCACAGAAGCAAACATTTCTCTTTGGACTGTCTTCTCTGTTGCATGCACGGGCCTAAGATTTGACCCAGTGTGAGGCTTCATCCACGGAGGACTCCCCTCCCTTAGAGGCAAGTCAGCCCATCCAGAAAGGGAGGAGCCAGAGGAGTGTGCTGCCTACATCATATAGACAATGAATACCACCACAACACGTAGAAAAACCCACAATACAAGTGTGACAATGGGGAAACAACGCAGGCCAGCATCAGACATAGAGAATGAAGATGACAATTCTGAGGACCAGATAATGACTGAACAACTAATCAACCTCTCAGATAAGGACTTTAGACTAGCAATATGGAAGGTGCTCAACAGACTCCAAGAAACCATGGATCGAGTTGAACAGAACACTAATAAGAACCAAGAAAATATGAAGGCAGAAATGACAAAACTCCAAACTGAAATAACATGTCAACTAACAGGACTGAAAAAGTCAGTAAACGAAGTGAATGACAAAATGGATAAGCTCTGGGACAGGGTATCAGAAGCTGAGAATAGACTTGGTGCTGTGGAAGATGAGATACATAACAATTCCATACAGCAGGAGAGATTGGACAAAAAACTTAAAGCAAATGAGCAGACAATGGAAAAATTAGTCAAAGAATGGGAACAGACGAAAATAGAAGTCTATGATAAGATCAACAGAAACAACTTAAGAATCATTGGAGTCCCAGAGACCCAGGAAGAAAATTTCCAGGAAGAATCAATGGTCAAGAACATCATTAAAGAGAAACTTCCAGAGCTAAAGAATATATGTGATCAAATCCTGCATGCCCGAAGAGTACCAACCAAAAGAGACCCCAGAAAAACCACCCCAAGACACATCCTAGTCACAATGACAAATCCCACAGATAGAGACAGAATTCTGAAAACAGCAAGATCAAAAGGGGAAATCATGTTCAAGCAAGCTTCCCTGAGATTTACAGCAGACCTGTCACCAGAAACGCTCAATGCCAGAAAGCAGTGGTGGGATATTGTGACAAGACTGAATGAAATGAATGCTTCACCCAGAATACTATACCCAGCAAAACTCACTTTCCGGTTTGATGGAAGAATACATGGTTTCACAGACAAAAAACAGCTCAGAAACTTCACAGACACAAAACCAGTCTTAAGAGAAAAACTGAAAGACCTAATCTAAGACAAGACTACCCAAAAGACACACCAAATTTTGAAATAAAGATGGCGTTAAATCCCAGGACAATTCTTTCTCTCAACGTCAATGGACTAAATGCACCAGTTAAGAGACACAGAGTGGCTAAATGGATCAAAAAACTCAATCCAACCTTCTGCTGCCTACAAGAAACGCACCTGAATAGTCAGAACAAACATAGACTCAAAATAAAAGGCTGGAGAAAAGTTATCCAAGCAAACAACACCCATAAAAAAGCTGGAGTGGCCATACTAATATCAGATAATGCAAACTTTATACTCAGGAAGGTTGTAAGGGACAAAGACGGACATTTTATATTAATCAAGGGGTACGTAGAGCAGGAAGAATTCACTCTCCTAAACATATATGCACCGAATGAGGGGCCAGCAAAATATTTAATACAACTGTTGACAAATCTGAAAAATAATATCAACAACAACACAATAATTGTGGGAGACCTTAACACGGCTTTGTCAACACTGGACAGGTCAACCAGACTGAAACCCAACAAGAATATACTAGACCTGAGGAGAGAAATGGAAGAAAGAGGCCTAGTGGATATATATAGGACACTCCATCCCCAGAAACCTGGATACACATTCTTCTCCAATGTACATGGGACATTCTCCAGGATAGACTACATGCTGGCACATAAAACATACCTCCATAAGATCAAGAGGATAGAAATTTTGCAGGCTACCTTCGCTGACCACAAGGCTCTGAAATTATTTGTGAACTCCAAAGGGACTCAGAAGAAACACTTTAACACCTGGAAGTTAAACAGCCTCATGCTCAATAACCAGTGGGTCCGAGATGAAATCAAGGAGGAAATCAAAAGGTTCCTGGAAACAAATGACAATAAAGACACAAACTCTCAGAACTTATGGGACACAGCAAAAGCAGTACTGAGAGGAAAATTTATAGCTTTGCAAGCACACATCAGGAAGGAAGAAGGAGCTTACCTGAGTAGCTTAATGACACAGCTAATAGAACTAGAAAATGCTCAACAAAAGGACCCAAGAATAGGAAGACAGAAGAAAATAACAAAGCTGAGAGCAGAAATCAACGAAGTGGAAACTCAAAAAACAATCCGAAAGATCAACGAAAGCAGAAGTTGGTTCTTTGAAAAAATAAACAAGATTGATAGACCACTGGCAAACCTAACAAAGAAAGAGAGAGAGAGAAACTTGATAACTCGTATCAGGAATGAAAAAGGAGAGATCACTACTGATATGACAGAGATTCAAAGGGTAATCAGAAACTACTTTGAAAAACTCTACGCCACTAAAAATGAGAACCTGGAAGAAATGGATAAATTCTTGGACTCTTATAATCTTCCACGGTTGAAGGAAGAGGATGTAGCATATCTAAACACCCCCATCACCATTGATGAAATTAAAACAGTAATCAAATGTCTGCCGAAAAACAAAAGCCCAGGTCCAGATGGATTCACTAATGAATTCTATCAAACTTTCCAAGAGGAACTACTGCCAATCTTGGCAAGACTCTTTCATGAAATTGAACAAACAGAAACACTTCCAAATAGCTTTTATGAAGCCAACATCACCTTGATACCTAAACCAGACAGAGACGCTACCAAAAAAGAAAATTACAGACCAATATCACTGATGAATGCAGATGCAAAGATCCTCAACAAAATCCTGGCAAATAGGATTCAATGCCTCGTTAAGAAGATCATCCACTACGATCAAGTAGGTTTCATCCCAGGAATGCAAGGCTGGTTTAACATCAGTAAATCTATCAACATAATACACAACATCAATAACAAGAAAAATAAAAACCACATGATCATATCAATAGATGCAGAGAAAGCATTTGATAAGGTCCAACACCCATTCTTGATCAAAACTCTCAGCAAGATGGGAATGGAGGGAACCTTCCTCAATATAGTGAAGGCCATCTACCACAAGCCAGTGGCAAATATTATCCTCAATGGAGAAAAACTGAAAGCCTTTCCTCTAAATTCTGGCACAAGACAAGGCTGTCCTCTCTCACCACTCCTATTCAACATAGCACTGGAAGTACTTGCTATAGCGATTAGGCAAGAAAAGGATATCAAGGGAATCCAGATAGGAAAGGAAGAAGTCAAGCTCTCACTGTTTGCAGATGACATGATACTCTACTTAGAAAACCCTAAAGACTCTATCAAAAAGCTTCTAGAAACAATAGACTCATATAGCAAGGTGGCAGGCTACAAAATTAACACACAAAAATCAATGGCCTTTCTATATACCAATAGTAATAAGGATGAAATGGACATTAAGAAAACAACCCCATTCACAATAGTACCACACAAACTCAAATATCTTGGAATGAACTTGACTAAATATGTGAAGGACCTATACAAAGAAAACTATAAAACTCTGCTCCAAGAAATAAGAGAGGACACACGGAAATGGAAACACATACCCTGCTCATGGATTGGCAGGATTAACATCATCAAAATGTCAATACTCCCCAAGGCATTATACAGATTTAATGCCATCCCTCTAAAGATACCCATGACATTCTTCAAAGAAGTGGATCAGACACTTTTGAAATTCATTTGGAACAATAAACACCCTCGAATAGCTAAAGCAATCATTGGGAAAAAGAATATGGGAGGAATTACTTTTCCCAACTTTAAACTGTACTACAAAGCAACAGTTATCAAAACAGCATGGTATTGGAATAAGGATAGGTCCTCAGATCAGTGGAATAGGCTTGAATACTCAGAAAATGTTCCCCAGAGATACAACCATCTAATTTTTGATAAAGGAGCAGGAAATCCTAAATGGAGCAGGGAAAGCCTCTTCAACAAGTGGTGTTGGCACAATTGGATAGCCACTTGCAAAAAATTAAACTTAGACCCCCAGCTAACATCATGTACAAAGGTAAAATCCAAATGGATTAAAGACCTCGATATCAGCCCCAAAACCATAAGATATATAGAACAGCACATAGGCAAAACACTACAGGACATTACAGGCATCTTCAAGGAGGAAACTGCACTCTCCAAGCAAGTGAAAGCAGAGATTAACAGATGGGAATATATTAAGCTGAGAAGCTTCTGCACCTCAAAGGAAATAGTGCCCAGGATACAAGAGCCACCCACTGAGTGGGAGAAACTATTCACCCAATACCCATAAGATAAGGGGCTAATCTCCAAAATATACAAGGCACTGACAGAACTTTACAAGAAAAAAACATCTAACCCCATCAAAAAATGGGGAGAAGAAATGAACAGACACTTTGACAAAGAAGAAATACAAATGGCCAAAAGACACATGAAAAAATGTTCCACATCACTAATCATCAGGGAGATGCAAATCAAAACAACGATGAGATACCACCTCACACCCCAGAGAATGGCACACATCACAAAGAATGAGAATAAACAGTGTTGGCGGGGATGTGGAGAGAAAGGAACTCTTATCCACTGCTGGTGGGAATGCTGTCTAGTTCAACCTTTATGGAAAGCGATATGGAGATTCCTCCAAAAACTGGAAATCGAGCTCCCATATGATCCAGCTATACCACTCCTAGGAATATATCCTAGGAACACAAAAATACAATACAAAAACCCCTTCCTTACACCTATATTCATTGCAGCTCTATTTACCATAGCAAGACTCTGGAAACAACCAAGATGCCCTTCAACAGACGAATGGCTAAAGAAACTGTGGTACATATACACAATGGAATATTATGCAGCTGTCAGGAGAGATGAAGTCATGAAATTTTCCTATACATGGATGTACATGGAATCTATTATGCTGAGTGAAATAAGTCAGAGAGAGAGAGAAAAACGCAGAATGGTCTCACTCATCTATGGGTTTTAAGAAAAATGAAAGACATTCTTGCAATAATAAATTTCAGACACAAAAGAGAAAAGAGCTGGAAGTTCCAGCTCACCTCAGGAAGCTCACCACAAAGAGTGATGAGTTTAGTTAGAGAAATAACTACATTTTGAACTGTCCTAATATTGAGAATGTATGAGGGAAATGTTGAGCCTGTTTAGGGTACAGGCGGGGGTTGGGTGGGGAGGAGGGAGATTTGGGACTTGGGTGATGGGAATGTTGCACTGGTGATGGGTGGTGTTCCTTTTATGACTGAAACCCAAACACAATCATGTATGTAATCAAGGTGTTTAAATAAAAAAAATTAAAAAAAAAAAGAAGATACAATGGAATTTCCTTTTTAGTTTACTATTCAACTTTAGAGTCTTTTCTTTTTTGGTTGTTTGAAGGCCATACCCACAAGTACTCAGGGATTATACCTCTGTGTTTGCAGAAGAATTTCTCCATGTGAGTTTGTCACATGTAAGACGAGTGACTTACCCAAAATACTATATCACCAATGCAGAGAATTGTATTTTTCTATCATATAATATTTGTTCAGTTAAATTCTTGTTAGAAAATATATTAAGATTCTAACCCCAGAACTACAGAGTATAATATATTTAAAAATATGGCTCCTGGCTTGGGGAACCATATGGGGCTCCGAACCGCAGTCCATCCTAGGTCAGCTGCATGCAAGGTAAATGTCCTACTGATGTGCCATGACTCCAGTCCCACCATTTCTGTTTTGTTTTTTTTTTAATTCTCAGAAGTGCTGTTACTTTCTGGGGCTTCTGTATGTAGTTCAGAAAGTATAGCTTCTTGTTCTATTTATGTGAAGATTGTCATTGGGACTTGATAGGGAATTCATTGAATCTGGATGTAACTATAAATTAAAAGTATAACATTTTCTTCAAAAGATGCTCTCTGACACCATGGCTTTGCAATAGGATCTGTGCAATAACCAAGATCTCTATTAGAGTAGAATATTTGGGACCTGGCCTGGAGAGATAGTACAGTGGCGTTTGCCTTGCAAGCAGTTGATCCAGGACCAAAAGTGGTTGGTTCGAATCCCGGTGTCCCATATGGTCCCCCGTGCCTGCCAGGAGCTATTTCTGAGCAGACAGCCAGGAATAACCCCTGAGCAACGCCAGGTGTGGCCAAAAAACAAAACAAAAAACCAAAAACAAACAAAAAAAAAAACAAAACAAGAATATTTGGGACCATGAAGAAAGACTTTGGGGTTGGACAATTAGAAGGCCTGGAGCCTGTATTCAGTTTTATGACAGTATGCTTCATGGGTAGAGACAAACTGTTTTTGTTTTTGGTTTTTTTTTTTTTTTTTTTTTTAGTCCAAGGGTATTTTCTTTTTAATTTCTGCACCATTTACTGTGCCTATGCAAAAAAGCAAAAAAAAAAAAATCCAAAAAAACTGTCTCCTGTCCCTTTTTTAAAGTTTTGTATTTATATCTTCTAGAATCTAGATAAAGGCTCCTGTTTTTTTTTTTTTTCATAGAACCTTGGGACACGAATAACTTTATTTTACCTCATATTTCTATGTCTTTCTACAAATTGATATAAGAAAAACAATGAATGAGGCCAGGGGCCAAGTAGTCTCAGGTGCATATAATAGAATACAGAAAGATATTACAGAGATTTAGTCATTTACTTTGGATGCAATTGAACCCTATTTAATCTCTTGACTACACAGGCCTTTTGAAGACCTCCAGGGCTCACCCTTGAGCACAGAGTCAGAGGTAGGTGTGGTCCCAATCTCAAGAGGTGGTTTCCCTACCGCTCCCCCAAACCAAACATTTAAAGGCAAATATTATCTGCTGCTGTTATGAAAGATACCATGAGTCAAGCTTTAGAAAAAGAAAAATTGGGGAGGAAAGATTGCTGAAAAACCTTGGAAAATAAGGTCTTTTAAAGCTCCCATTTTATTTCTAGAACTCTAAAGACTGTTTATGTCCAGGATTAGAGTTTATATAAAAATGGAGATCTACTTGAACATTCTAGTTATCTGCATTTTCTGCTCAAGCCATAAATTAAACTTAATGTAGAACAATTAATATCTTAGTTTTTCAGGTGTGTCACAGATATTAGTAAAAAATTGGGAAATTTTTTTCTTATCTTGATTCCAGGAATTTAAGGAAATCTTTGTCTATAATTCAAAAGACAGAAAACAAGACTGGGAAGGACATGGAGAGAATATCCTAATATGCTGTCAGTGAGATTGTGAATTGGTACAGTCATTATAGATAATAGTGTAGTTATTCAGCAAAAGTTAAAAATAAAAATTCTAGACTTTATTTAAAAATAAATTATTATCTCAAATAGACAAATCTATTTTTTGTGTTTATAGCTGCATTACTTACAATAGTAAAGAGATAAAAGCAACCTAAGTGCCCATCCACTTAAGCATATAAGGAAGATAATACAATTCATAAATAAAAAAAAAGAAGCCCTACCATTTGCAACTATATGGATAGACCTAGAAAGCATTTTACTTAGTAATATAAGTCATATGGAGAAAATAGTTTATAATTTTATATTGTGTGGTATATAAATATATTTATTAATCTTTAAATAAACATATAACATATATGTTTGGTTAAATACAGCAAAATACGCTTTAAGCTATAAAATCAATTAGTTGGTTACCAAAAGGACAGTGAAAAACAAAAAGTAAATATAGAAAAAGGAGTAAATTTAAGAAATTTAGAGTTGAATTTTAGTGGTTAACTTAGTGTAACATATACATATGTTTGTTTTATGCAGAGGTGCCGCAAAGCTACCAAGTTGGCTTTTCTTGGCTATGCAGACAATTTTGATGTTCAGAACTTGTTATAGGCATCCCTGGAAGATAGGTTGTGCTTGAGATTGAACTCAAGGTCTTGTGTGTGCCATCTGTGCTCCAGCCCTTTGAATAATTTCACAGACCTCCAAATATTAATATTTAATAATGCTTACTTGAAACCATGTGTATTATAATTAATTGTTTTTATTAATATAAATTAAATTAAACTAGCAAGAGGCCTTACACAAAAATATGTGAGCAATAAAAGAAAAAAAATACAAACTATCTGAGCTATCAGAAATCATATTAATTGCACTATATTTTACAATAGTAATACTAAAGAAGTATTAAATAGCTAATACTATAGTAATAGGCTACATAATTTACCTTAAATTTTATATTTATGTATTTATTTTGAACTCACCTGAGAGCACATAGTAATTATTCTTGACTCTGCAGTCAGGGATTACTCCTGGCAAATCTAAGGGTAAGATATGAGGTCTGGGAAATCAAACCCTGGCCAGCTGTGTACAGCTGTTATCTAACCAGCAGTTATCTAACCTGCTGTATTATCTCACTAGCCCTTTAAAGTGTTAAATGTATATTAAGCATATTTAAATACTGAGAACAGAGCATAATATTAAATGATAGATATATGAAAAAGCCTACATATTAATTACATTTTATATATACATTATATATGTAAAACAGTAGATGAAGAAAGGGATATGAAACAGTAACAGAGAAAATGTCTGTAAGAAAATATTGCAAATTAAAGAGAGTAGTTATGAGTCAGCCTCTCATTTATTTTTGAAAATGAATCTAGACTGTTTTTACATTCTTTGGGTAAAAAGTTCTCATTCATTTTTCAAATGACAGTTGACTGTTGACTACTCGCATGTTTGATATCTGTATGCTAAAATGAACTGATTCAGTAAAATCTGATGAAATGTTCATTTTCTTTTAACCTCATATATATTCTACTCAATTATAGTTCAATTAACATTGGTCTTAAGAAGCAAAAAGAAAACAAAAAATAATCCACTGCTAGAAAGAAAATAAATCTGGTTGAAAATGCAGATATTATTATAGGGTTATGCGAGTTGATTCTGGGTCAGCTATCTATAGAGATGGATAGGATACAAAATTGTGCTTACTGAGTTATCCAGAAAACAGTAAATTGCTTTCTTATCCCAAGACATGGGAATCTAGTTATTTTTTTGTGTGCAAGTTTAGATGTCTGTATGTGGAAGGACCCATTTCATGCTGAGGTGCATATAAAAGGATTTTTCATAAAATACATGGTTTTCTATGTTATTTTCTCACTACTTTCCCATGTTATTCTTGGTAGACTAACAAACTGTGTTTATAAAGTGAGAATAATACTGCAATGAAATATATGATAATTTTTATAAAGCAAAGCCTAGCTATAAAACACATAAAACCAGAATAAATGCCTTGCTTTTGCAAATTGTGAGGCCCCTCTAATCCTACCTCAGTGTTGGATTTTAGCTTGATAGTATATAATTATGAGTTTTAAAAACAAACTAGATATATAATAATAATACATTGCATTTAAATTTAAAGTGAGCTCAATGCAGACTTTATTTTTAGAGCATGAAGGGCTGCATCTTCAAAATGTGATGCTAATTTATATCCATATACCTGAGATACAGTAGGAAAAGGTAACTCCTTAAGTTTTCTTAGAAAGTTTGTGTCAGATCTGGAACAAAGGCCTTCTCTCAGGTGACAGGATCTTTCCATTATATCATGCTCTGCTATGATGATCTGTCAGAGATATTCAAGCACAGGCACAATGACTGTCAGTCAATGTGAACATAATCCACTAAGTTATGCTAATTCCCATAAAAAAACTAAGATGACATACAGCTGAAGGAATCCCCACTAGGATTTTGTTCCTTTAAATTTGCCCATTTATGGCAAATTCATCCCACTCTTAGGAATCTTATTGTTCTCTATGTGCTATTCCTACCAATTTTCATATGTGCTTCCCCCAATCTTTAAGATTAAGGGAAGACAACGTGATCAAAGAAATAAAACAGAAAATGGAGTCATGGGTTTTTATACCTATGCTAGTTTTTCTGTGATGAGTACTTACAATAAATGAAATTAGAAGATGAGATGACATGCCCTGGCATCTAATAACTTTTTATCAACACAAGGCACTAAGTGGAGAAGAGCCTGTTTTTAAACAGGTCAGAGGAAAAGGAAAATGCATGTAGTAATACAATTCTAGTTACATGGCTTTTAGTAGTCTAGAATAATTTAGCATATGCAAGATTATCATGGACTCAATGAGGCTTTAAATGTAATCAAAATGTGAAAAAGGCACTGTTTTGAATATCCAAGAACTATTATTATTATTACTTCCAGATTTAATTTGTTAAAAATGCCTAAAGAAAAAAATACTCCCATATATTCAAGAAAAATTGCTCCCATACATTCAAGTACTCAAAGAAGAAAAAATCTTTAATTTTTTAAAGGGAATATTGTGTACTTGACTCACAGAAATTTGTAGATGATCCCAACATGACTTTTAAACTCAGTGTAGCATCAAAATCAGCTTGAAAGCAGAAAAAACATTATATATAAAGGGATATAAAATGTCAAAATAGTTTTCTCATGACTTTATTTTAATCAACATTTTATAAGAAAGTATTGTAGATTGACTGAAGTCATTTGAACATCAGGCATATTCACACACAAAAAAATGTAAAATCTACTGATATAAACTGATATGGCCAAAAAAATCTATCTCTTTTTGGCTCATTTTTCTTTGTTTGTTTGTTTTACCCTAAAGTGACTAAACTCTTTTAGAGACACATTTTTTACTAAATGCACCATGCCTATGAAGAAATATAGTTAGCCCTAACAGAGAGGTCTTTCAGAAACAGATAACATGACTAGAGATAATTTTAAAATTATTTTTTCAATAGGAAAACACAGAAAATTTTTTTCTTCAGAGTGCTTAAAACTCTGTAATTTAAAATCCTCATCTGAATTAATTTTGCTTTAAGTATCAAAATATTTATCCAAATCTCTCTTTTAATGATATAAACATATATCTCTCATATATGAGTTTTAAAGTAAAAAAGCATTGTTTTAGCTATTCATAGATGCAAATGATCAAGGCCAGAATATTCCCTTTCTTTTTGTTGTCTCAGTGAAATAATTTGTATTTTGGTCTAGTTTTTCACTCGTTCTGGAGCTCTTTCATTTTTGTTGACTATTTTGCAAAGCAAAAACCTGGAATCATATTTTACCTTTGATGAAAGTCTATCAATGTTTCTATTGACAGTCAAAAAATATGTGCCATTATATAGTGACAGATTCTAGAATTATATCCATATTCTTGACAGACATATAGAGTCACACATTAAATTTATTTTATTATGACTCTTAATAAAAATGACACATAGAATATCTACTTTCCATATAATAACTAGCATGGGATTGTTACTATATTATTCTAAAATTATTTTTAGTTCAATAAATTTTACTAAGGCAAGTAAGTCGTAAATTATAATCAAGTGATCATTTAAAGATTTTGGAAATAGTTGAAATTATTATCAGCACATAATTATAAAACAAAGACTAGATTTAAACTACATGTTATGATAAAAATAGTAGATATTATAAGTGCTAGTAGCTGGGGGTAAAGGGGGGAAATGAAATGCATGCTGGGTACAGGGGTGGAGGGAGGACAAATTGGTGTTGGAAATGCCCCTGATTCAATGTTACTATGTACCTAAAATATTACTGTGAAAGATTTGTAATCCCTTTAGTCAAAATAAAAAAAGAGGATCAAATAAAAAATTAAATAAAAAAATAGGTTAACTATTATAATAAAAATAGATATTTGCTTTTTGTTCTAAAAGTTGATGAATCCTTACTTAGATTTATTAAATGATAATGAAAATCTAAGACCAGTGATATAAATTTAAATAATTTAGTAAAATTTTCCATAAATTTTTTCTTAAGTTTTTAAAATTTGCTTTCTTTGCCATTTTTAAAGGAACTTTCTGGGAAGAGCCAACCAAATCAAAAATACTTTTTTTTTAATTTTCCCCAGTGTAAATAGGAAGCCTTAGTTTTTACCTTCCCCTTTTCTCTAAGAAGTCATGTTTGTTTTTTCTTCCTGCAGAGACAAGACTTAAAGTAACTGCTGTTCACAGCTTGAAAGAACAAGACCTTCAGTACTTCTTAAGACTTTTCTCCCCAGAGGTAGCCTCCTGCCTTAATAAATTAAGGTTTTAACCCTAATGATTTTTTTCTAATTTGGTTCACTAGTAAAGTATAGAAAGGCAAAACACATCAAGCTATAGCATTTATTTCACATATAAAAATTGTTATCATAAACATATATATCACTAAATAAAATACTTTTTTCCATAAGCAAAGTTATAGAAAGGAGATATAAGGAAATATGGAATATTTTGACATCATTTTAACATTTATCATTAAGAAAAATAAAAAAATACATAATTTTATAGTGTCAAACCTTTAGATACTTAAAAACAAAAACATAAAATATGACCTCTCTTACATCTGGACCACCCTCAGTGATTTGTTTGTAACTCCAGAGTTTGCTACAGAAATGACACTGGATGACTTTCAAGGAAAGATCAGAAAAGGTCATGATACTTATATCAGCGTCTCCTGTGATGGTCACTCTGGGAAAGTCAGCTGCCATGCAAGAATTTCAGTTCTCTGGAAATGAGCATGCTGGTGTGCTATTATGTGGGCACCCTAACCAATATCAATTGCAGTCATGTAAATAAGCCATCTGGATATTGCCTCCTTGAGAATGCATGTGACTCTAGCATCAGACAATTAACATGTCAATTCATAAGAAACTTGGGGTGAGGTATGCCCAGCCAATCCCTTTTCGAATATCTGACTCATATCTCCTCTATTTATTTAAATTTCTGTCTTATGATCTAATTTTAGAACAATTCTACAACTACACCATTGTAAATTTTGATCACAATTGTAAAAATAAATTTTATAATAGACATGTTGTAGAAGCAATGTGTTCAAAATGCATGCCTGTTATTAACCAAAATAGTTTACAAAAGATCAAAAGAACTATAGTTTATGTCTATATGCTTAGCTTCATAAATATACTGCTTAATTTTTGTGCTTTGAACTTCCTCTCAATTTTATTTATTTAATTGTGGTAATATCAGTTGACAAGAGTTTAAACGTTGTTTAGTTTTTAATTGTACAATGTTATCAGACCACCATTATGTGCCAATAAACTTCAAACACTTATAGTTTATTGTTTATTTTTATACATAAGCTTATATTCTTTGAAAATAATAATCTCATATTTTTGCCTTTTAAATTTATACTTTAACTTTGGATAGTTGCTAACTATTTAAAGTATTTTTTATTTTACTCATAAGAAAAATCATTCTAGTTCTTGCCTTGGCATGTGGCTGAGCCTGGTTTGATTTACAACATTCATTTATATGGTCCTACAAGCATTGGTGGGAGAAATACTTGAGTATAAAGTTAGGAATAAGTACTTAGAATCAATGGGTGTAACTTCAAAATTTAATCAAAGAAAGAAGAAAAAAACAAACAAATAGGTCTACTTTTCTAAGTATTAAGACAGGGTCAAACATATAACTCTCTATTAAATAAAAGACTTCTATTGGATCCTGAAAAAATAGCAAAAAATAAAAATAATAAGATACTTGTATGTAGCTTGCCTTGCATGTGACTGATGCTGATTTGGTTCCTAGCACTAGCACTCCATTTGTCCTTCCTGGTGTTACCAGGATAATCTTTGAGGAAAGAGCTAGTACTAATCTCTGAATACTGCCTAGTATTACCCCAATGCCAAAAAAGATAAAGATTATTATTTTAAATTAAACTTCTATAACTTTTTTAAATTTTTCTTAGAGTTTTTGCTTAGAAATTTTAGACAAAATAGAAAACTGAGTTCAAATATTTGAAAATAAAGGAAAAGTGCTTATATATATACATATATATATATATATAAAGGTATAAAAGGTTAGAATATCTCAGTTAAAGAAAAGGGCAACTTTGTAGAAAGTTAGAAAGGAACAGATATGTAGTAATGATGTAATTTTTTAATGATCAGAAAATATAGTATACTGAAAGTCATAAAATTTGCTAATAGTAAGGGAGAGTACTTTGTACATCAAATTAAAAGTGTTAATACTATTTTAATATGTTAACTGGACAACAATAACGAAAATATTTAGAGCTGAATAAATTGTTTTCTTTGGACAAATAGGTTTCTTTACTTGCTCTTTTAGCTGCTTCTCATCTGCCATTAAATATAGTCTCTTAAGCTCCACTGAGAGTGATCTCTAATTACATATGGTCCCTTGAGATCCACTAAGAGCAATCACTGCACAACTGGGTGCTGCTAACCCCCAATACTACAACTAATAAATGATATTATCTAAAAATTAAGAATTAAAATAATGTAATGAAAATTAATATTCTGAAATAAATTAATTTTTACATTCAGATAAATTGTACAGTATTTTCTTATTAATTAAATACTTAAGCATTATCTATAATATATTTTCTGATATAAAACATTTTTGCTTATGATAAAACACATTGTACTATTTTAGGCATATTCATATTTTCCCATTTAAATTTTCTTGATTCTTTTTATTCTTACTAAATTTTACATTCTTATGTTTTGTCTATTTTATGAAAACTTCAAAATATACTAGCACAGAAATTTTACTTTTGAAAGGCCACTCACGGTGGTGTTCAGGGGTTATGCCTGGTTCTGTGCTCAGGAATTACTTCTGGTGGTGTTTGAGGGGCCATATAGGATTCCAAGGTTTAAATACAGGTAGACTGGCCCTGAGCAAGGCCAATTCCCTACTCACTGTACTGTTGCTCCAGCCCCAAAAAGATAAGAAAAAAGAAAGAAAGAAAGAAAGAAAGAAAGAAAGAAAGGAAGGAAGGAAGGAAGGAAGGAAGGAAGGAAGGAAGGAAGGAAGGAAGGAAGGAAGGAAGGAAGGAAGGAAGGAAGGAAGGAAGGAAGGAAGAAAGAAGAAAGAGAAAGAAGAAAAGAAAGAAAGAAAGAAAGAGAGAAAGAATAAAAGAAAGAAAGAGAGAGGGAGGGAGGGAGGGAGGGAGGGAGAAAGAAGGACAGAAAGAAAGGGAGGGAGGGAGGAAGAAGGACAGAAAGAAAGAAGAAAGAAAGAAAGAATGAATGAATGAAAGGAAGACAGTAAAAGAAAAGTGTGAACAAAAATTGAAAGGAAAAAGGAAAAAGAAAGAAGAAAAAGAGAACGAAACAGAAAAAGAAAGAAAAAGAATAAGAGAAAGGAAGAACAAAAAGAGAAAAGAAGAAAGAAAGAAAAGAAAGAAAGAAAGAAAGAAAGAAAGAAAGAAAGAAAGAAAGAAAGAAAGAAAGAAAGAAGAAAGAAAGAAAGAAAGAAAGAAAGAAAGAAAGAAAGAAAGAAAAAGAATTTAAAAGAAAGACAATTGCAATATCTGCATTTGGTCAGCTTCATAGACACACTTCTCAAAAAATTATGTAAATAAATCCTTGAAAAATTATGCTACACTTCCATGCAACTGAAAGCTGGCAATTTCATCAGGAGAGGGCAGGCCATGTTCCTGCCTTGTTGAAGCCATACCTGCTATACCCATCAGGCACTGTCACCACTTTAACAATAAGCCAACTTCACTACTCATCTAGGGCTCTCTGCGGAGACAACAATCTCACTATAACTCCAGTTATGCTGGCCTTTTGGCTGACATCGCCAGAACTTTTTTGGGAGTGAGTGTGGGTATCTTCTCCATTTTTCCAATCCTTCACTGCTTTTTTATACTTTTAGAAAACCTGGCAGCCACACCACACAAAAAAACCCAATATCAGCAATAATGCTTGGAATTCCAGTACCTTGCCACCATGTCTATGTAAAAACTTCATTTTTGTTTTTGACTGTAATTCAAGAGGAACACACCAATTAAGACACAAGTGTGTATCTGAAGTCACCTAATTTCAGAAATAAATGAAGTAACAGAATTATCAGGTAGCAAAAAGAACTCACTGAACCTTATGACAATGACTTAATGACCTTATTGAAAATAGATAATTTTCATAAATTTTCTTGTTCCTTTACATTTTTACCCGTTCTCATTTTTCTCTTTACTTTTTAAAATAAGTTTATTCCCTCTTTCCCTGAAACAATTGTACTATGATCAACCATAACAACACTGTGATACATGCTTTGAAATAAATCATTTTAAATAAAAAATATTTATGCAGGTACTGCATGTTAAATACCACAATGAGGTTCAAATATAAAATAAAATGCAATATATTTTAGATATTAGAGTTGGAAACTTAGTTGTATATGAGAATAAAGGGTATGCTACTTTATATTAAATTACTTTAATTTCTCTATTTATAATACAAAATAAAATATAATCAAACAGAACAAACTGACTTTTACTGATTTATTTATTTGTTTTGGTTTTTGTTAATTCCATTCGTCATATTTTAGCTTTATTTAAATGTATTGCCATGAAATAAATTTGTTACATACATGAAAATGAAATAAATTCTTTTTTGTAGGGACCTGGGGATATTGGGAGAAGTGTTGGCAGTATAACTGGTGTTGGAATGCTGTATTCTTGAAACAACTCTAACATGAAAAGCTTTTGAAATCACAGTGTCTTCAAAATTGAAGAAAAAAAAATCAATGGAATATATGAAGAATTATAATCAGCAATACATTTAGTTAAGCATTCAATAAATATTTACTTAAGTTTTTACATAATGTCCAAAGTTCTTGAGAGTGAAAATTAAAAAAATATCTATTTCTTTTATTTATATTTAATGATACTTTTTTTTTTTTTGCTTACTACCTTATCACTCTGGAAATTCCCAGGTTTTCCTCTTTCAATGTGTAAATATTTTTGCTTAATTTATTATGTTCTCAAATAGAAATCTTTCAGGGGTAAGGGCTACAGCATTACTTCTACAGCATCTCTAGGAAGTACCTAAACTCCTATCTTGCTGTTCTTCCTGCTTTAGCTTCTTCTTTATAGATGGCACTTGTACTTCATTTAGAGATCTGATTGCATCTGTTCCTGTTTGGAGAAAGATGAAATGTGGAATGTAAAAGGATAGAATGCCTGTGAAGTTCAATTTCTTAAAAAAAAAATCCCATCTATAACTCTTGTTAACATAAATTGATCATAGAAGAAACAAAAAGCCTTGAGTCTTAGAAAGTCAGTAATACTATCTGGACACAGAAACAACCTTTCCAAATTAGAATTTAAAGCTGAAAAAAGATGAAGAAGAATGAAAGATGCCAACAGTTAAGAGTAGTTTCCATTTATCCACTTATGGGAAAATATAAGAGGCATCTTCAATATTTAATTTCCTTTGCCTCTCTATCACCCACTCAAATTACTTTTTATCACTTTGCTATCATTTTTTTAATCTTTCACTTTCTCTTCTCATTGTATGCCTCAGGTAGGTTGAATGATATTCCCCAAAATATATGTTCTAATCCTTTGAACCAGTCTACTTTATTTTATTTAGAAACGGGGGTTCTGCAAGATGCAATTATTGATTTTGAGGTGAAGGAAACATTTTAAATTATCCAGGTAAAGCTTAAACTCAATGATCTATGGATCATTAGAAGAGACCCAGGTTACACTCTAAAGAAACAAGAATAGCTAACAATGAAAATACAAAGGTAGTGTGGTGTTTTAGAACTATATTCTAGAAATGTCAGCAGGCACTACAAAGAAGCAGCAAGAGCTGGAAATGCTCACAGAGTGTCAGGAGAACACAGTACAGCTAATAATAAATTTCCGACCTCAAAAATTATGAAAGAATGAATTTCTATTGTATAAAGCCAGCTAACACTTGATAATCTAACAGCTATTTTAGGAACTGTCCTAGTCTGATTGTTTTTCTGCCTGAAGTAACACAACAGTGCTACATTGTCTTCTTTTATCCATTCTTAGTATATCTTATCTCTAATTTTTTTAAAATTTTTATTTATTTACTTTTGCTTTTTGGGCCACATCCTGTGATGCTCAGAGTTACTCCGGGCTATGTGTTCAGAAATCACTCCTTGCTCCAGGGACTATATGGGACGTGGGAGGATCTAACCAAGGTCAGTCCTAGATCAGCCACTTGCAAGGCAAACTACCTACTGCTGTGCTATCTGACCGGCCCATAGATTAGTTTTTTTTTTGTAACACATATGATAAACTCTAAGACTATCTTTTGCCTTTATACTAATATTTTAATGACTTCCTAGGTAATGTAAATGTATACACAACAGTGCCCCTTCTATCCATACACACATGGATCCTTAATCTTACATACCAGACTGCAGTGTCTTGGATCCTCCCTATAAAACCACCTTTTGGGTGATTTTCTCTGTCTAGAAAAAGAAAATATTGCTTTTATAGTCATTATGCTCCTTCTTTTCATTCTATAAATATAAAGTTCATTGTCATAATTTGAAATATACAGATTTTTTTGCCAAGTAGACTATAAAACCTCAACAGTCTTAAGTAGTTTTTGTATTTATTTGATATAGGGACTAAAATCTCAGTAGAAAGTAGTTACTGAGTACATTTTTGTCAAGATAAGCATATTAATATGGGTTCAGAGAAGTAACCCAATATTAGGGCACTTGCCTTATGAATGCTTGATCTGTGTTTGATGCTTGCCACAATATGAATTTCGAGCATTTCTATTACGGACACTGAAAATCTCATAACAGCCAGGGCACCTAGTGCTCCTTAGAATTCCAGGCCCTGACCGGAGCTGTATCAGTGGCTTTCATGTAGAAACACCAGTCCTGTTGGCTGAACACTGAAGAACTGGCTCTGAGGGTCTATTGAGAACCTTTTAGGAATCCCTCCAATTAAATAAAAGGGTGATAGAAGTATTCTTTTTCTTTTTTCCTTTTTGCTGTTGTTCTTCTTCTTTTTTTTGGTTTTGGGCCACTCCCGTGGCACTCAGGGATTACTCCTGGCTCTGCCCTCAGAAATCTAGCCTGGCTTGGGAGATCATATGGGACACTGGGGGAATTGAATCCAGGTCCTGTCCTGGTCAGCCTTGTGCCAGGCAAACACCCTAACGCTGTGCCATCACTCCAGCTTCCCAAATATTATTCTTCAAGTTAGAAGTTAAAGATTGAATCCCCTGAAGAAAGTGGAAATATTTTCTTGACTAAAAGCCTTAAAACTCATGATTTAAATACTTTAGAATTAGTAATTTGAGTGCTGATGACTAATTTCTGATTAGTAGAAATTTGTTTAGAATGTAAATAGAGGAGAACAGATACACTGAATTTTCAAAATTTTCCCACAAGAAAAGGAAATCTATTTATATCTAGCATTTTAATGATTTTTAGTGTTGTCTTTTGACAAAAGAAGATTATTATTTATGATACCGATATGTGCTACTAATAAAGATGTTTTGTTTGTGCTTACATATATATTGTTTCTCAGTCTTTGCTAACATCATTCTGCTTCTATTTAGAAGTATTACTTATCTCTTATTTTATATACTCCTCAATGTGTCTAAAAGTAAAATTTCTTGCCTTAAAATATTGGAATATATGTTAGACCTAATATTGGCTAATTAGATTCTCATTTTTTAGAACTTTGAGTCTTGAAAAGATCAATAGAGAAAATAACATAAGATAAATCATTCCAATGGGCAGCTTCAATAAAATAGCTGAGTAGTTTCAGACATTCTGACTTTCAGAACTGATCTTCATCCTATACATATTTGTCAAAACCTTCTCTTCAATAATTCTTAGAACTACATGTAATGCCTCCAGTTTATTGGTTTTTTTTCCTAAAAATAGGCCATAGAAATTGTAAATCTTCATAACTTAATTAAAAAGAAGTAAATTGATGTATTATAACATTAATTATCTGGAACAAAATGTTGTTAATACACAGAAAACAACTTCAGCAGTGGAAAAATATAAATTCTTAGTGGAGAAAAAGAAGTTAGATATTTGCATTATTAACTACTTTCTTATTGTCTTATTTAGTAATTCATGTTATAAAAGAGGGAAAGTTGATCCTATTTAAAGAGTTATTTTACATAAACAATTTCATGTCTTTATAAAAAGTTAAATGTCATGTATTTTAAGATTATTTAAATTTACACAGAGAACTACTTGTGGAAATCAGATAGATTAAAAAACTGTGATGTTGTCATTTCTAATTCCGGTAATTAAGTGCTGTACTCAGCTTCTACTTGAAAAGGCCTTCTATGGGAATATATTAATTGGCATAAAGGAGAGGCACAACGAAAAGAATCAAAACTATTATGAAAAAGTAATGATATTGAAAAATTCCATGAGCTGCAACCTTCAGAAAAGGAGAGTGTTTATAGTGACAGATGATCAAAATTACTGGAATGGTATGTGGTCTTTTGTTCAGAAGAATATGCCACCTATTATATTCCTAAAATCTATATAATCCATTAGAAACATCCTCATCATGAAAACTCTACTTGAGTGCTTTAATTGAAGCTCTTCCATTACAATCTCACTATATAATGCTTATTTTTCCCAAAATGATGATTATGTTATTTCTGTTAAAAGTGATTTTTTTAGAGCCAGTGCAATATATATGAATAGACGTGTTAATAATTACATTAAGAAATGAGAAAGGTAACCTGCTTATTACCCTGGTTTTCTATCTCTACCTCCTCAGAAATCAACATTCTGACTAGTACTCTGTTTTGTTATTTGTAATTGGGGCATACAGAAACGAAAGGTAGTAAGTTTTGTGAGGGAATTATTTTTATTTTTTGGTTTGGGGCCACATTGGCAGCTCACAGTGGTCACTCCTAGTTCTGCCCTCAGAAATTGCTCCTGGCAGGCTCAGGGGACTATATAGAATGCCAGGAATAGAACCTGGGCCCAACCCCAGTTGGCCGTGTGCAAGGCAAATGCCCTATCACTGTGCTATCTCTCAAGCCCTTGTGAGGGATTTAAAAAAAGACAGGTGGACAACTGACTTAGAGCCCTAGAGAATCAAGTAATTTTATGACTTTAACCAAATTATTTTTCTTTTTTTTTTTCTGAAATGATTATTGTGAGTCTATTCTTTTATTTCATGGAATTACTATGACAAAATGTAGTATAAAGAGAAATTTAACTACACATACTCTACATAAAATATACAATGTAAATATATATGTATATATATAAAATATACAATGTAAAAAA
The DNA here is from genome assembly GCF_024139225.1 of Suncus etruscus. Taxonomy (NCBI): domain Eukaryota; kingdom Metazoa; phylum Chordata; class Mammalia; order Eulipotyphla; family Soricidae; genus Suncus; species Suncus etruscus. The sequence goes on along the minus strand of NC_064851.1, from coordinate 33,440,115 downwards.
CTATTGTTCCATATTATATTACATGATAGGTTAGAGAAGGATGTTTGTCCAAAAGATCATGCTACATAAATTTGTTGAAAATATAAATTGAAGGGGCTAGCGAGGTGGCAAGCGCTAGTGCAAGCGCTAGCCAAAGAAGGACCACGGTTCAATCCCCCAGCCTCCCATATAGTCCCCCCAAGCCAGGGGCAATTTCTGAGCACTTAGCCAGGAGTAACCCCTGATCATCAAATGGGTGTGGCCTGAAAAACTAAAAAAATATATAAATAGAATATATTAAATAGACCCCACTAGATGGAACTTCATACAGAGGACTATGTATACACATGCTTTCATAGGAAAAAGTGATTGGCATCTTACACAGTTAGCTAGTAATTTTTAGCAAAGAATTTATGACTGTGATATTGGTAAAATATATGATAAAATGTTTATTCTTTTAAAAATTAAAACATTTAAAAGGAGATTTTCTTGTATCTGACTTTATTATCTTTATCTTTTATTCATGATTTTATTTCTATCAATCATAGTATAGTTTCCTCTGATATAACTTAAAGTCCCTGCAGCTTATGTGTTATTTCTATAGAAGTTGTATTTCATGGTACAGTACAATCTTTATATTAGTTTGTATTTACTTAGGTATATCAATTCATTTTAAATTTCTGCTGTTATAGAGGCTGATATTGTATGTTTACAAAAATGGTCATTTGTTTTTAAAATTTCACTTAGATTTTGCCAAGTATGACAAACATATAGTATTGTCTGTTTGAATAATATTTCAAAGTACATATATTAGCTTTATGGCTTTTATCAATACTGCTAGAGTTTGTAATTTCCCCACAGCTATTTTTGTTTCATAAAAACCATTCATCCCATGAGAACGACTATAGCTGTAAGCATTTTATTATAAATTTTTAGGATCGTTAATCACATATAGTTAAGGACTTCTTTATATCTACTTCCTTGTTCTTAGTTTTAATTTTTTAAATCATTATTAACCTTATGTATAAAATATAATTTAGAACCCCAATTAACAAGCTTTATATGATCTGTACATATAATCACAGCTTCCCACATTATTTCATTAAAAAAAAAGATGCTTCTCCTCACAATACAGGCTTTCTAGCATCACTCTGGCTTTCTGTATCTGCTGCTGCTTCTCTCCCATCTCCGGCATTTACTTGATCCTACTAATTTCCCATTCTCCCTCTATTAATTCTCTGGTTCACGCAAGCAATGTTTCAATTACATCATTTCTTATTTCCTTGATCATATATTCACTTTATTTCTCTATTTCCTATGCAAGTCATAGAAAATAGCAACTTGATCAGAAGATGATGACATTCATTAATTAGACACTCAATCCATACACATTCTTTTTCTTAAGGATTATATGTATCATAGTCACTCCCTTTAAGGAATTTAAATCTCAGTGTTCCAGAGGAGAATTTCAAGTATTTCCAGCACCCACAATGATAACCGTATTTGTCTTAATTGAGGTATTATTATTTTACAACATAACACTTCCATGTGTATACCTTATAAAGGTGTTAATTTTTTTTATAATTTTCAGATCCAACTCTAGTTTGTTTGTACTTATACTCATCACAAGGTTCATGTTCTCTCCATAAATTTTTAGGTGATATAAAACTGTTTTTGTGTGAAAAAAGCTTTTCCCCCAAATTTAATTCAAGCATTCACTACTGATATGTAATGACCTAAGAATAATTATGAGTCATTGCTTTTACACTGTATACTGATCATCTAAAAAAAAACAAACCTTTATAAGTAATAAAAATGATAATTAGATTTTCACAGAAAATAAATCTACATAGTTTGTGTTATATTCATATCAGTATTTAAAAAATTAATTTTGATTTTACCTGACTCCAAATTATTACATAATATAAAATTCAGAAATGTCACAGAATATTTTGCACTAAATTATTCAGAGGAAAACATTTCTGAGTCAATTTTAAGAGAATCTATGTCCTAAAAACTATAAAATGTCTATAGAAGCAGTATAAAAAATCTAGACAAAACACAAAAACCTGAAAGCAAACCATAGCAATAGCAATATTGCTTGAACTTTAGATTATTTTGGAGGACTTTTCCCTTCTCCTAAATTCAGTTAACTTTATAAAAGTAAATTCTATATATATATATATATATATATATATATATATATATATATATATATATACTTTTTCACAGTGATCCCTGAAGTATACTCACAGTGTCAGTATTCAAAAAGAGAATGCTGTCATTCAACATTTGAATGATATTCCTATTTACAAAAATTTAAGGCTAGATAGAAAACATTTTCCATCATGTTAATAAAGAAATTTTTATCTTACAGCAGGAAAGAAGAGGATGGTGAAATGAAAACTTATTTTTAGATTGTAAATGTCTAATTAAGCTTGAGAGAAGGCAAATTATTTTATCCTTAACAGAAGCATTACTAGAGTGAATCTCTTAGGATAACAAGGGACAAAAACGTACATAGGTATCAGTAATAGAAACACATAGTTCAAAACAAAGAAATTAATAGTCCCAATGAACTGCTATTATGATATTAAGTGTTGGCTGTCATAATTTTTCCTAGACATTTAGTAACTCCAATGTATACATGGAAAACAGCTAGAATTGTTTTATGAAAATGTTGTCTCTTAAAGCAAACAAAAAATGTTAATTTGGAAAATAAATAAACAACAACAATGTACCCTGCAAAAAATTTAAGGGGTATTTTAAAAGATATTTAAAAATGTTTGAAGGAGTATAAACTTTAAGATAATGGACATCAGTTTTATTATTCAATTGTAAAAAAAGAAAAAAATCTCTTGCAGGCTTTGTACTGCCTGATTAAGAAGATTTCACTGTAAGAATCATTAGAGAGCATCTCCGGGAGGCAAATCCTATTGCAGCAGGCTCCAAAGAATCCTGGGGGCTTTGCCAGGTTGGGCCTGAATGCTCAAAGGCTGAGACAAACATTGACATATGAGTCTGTGTTAAGTAGCTTTGTGTTTGTCTGAGTAAAACAGAGAAGGTTGGAGAATTTGGACAAGATGGTAAATAGAAGTTTTGGTTAATAGACATACAACATGTTTTGCTTTTGTTTCCTTAATTTAAAAGCTCCTTTATCTTTTTCTTTTCTTCAATTAGGCTAAATAGTGTGTAATTGAAGTTTCATATTCTGGGTTTATATATTAAGCATTTAGAAATAAAACGACATATTAATTTTATTGAAATCATGAATGTGCTTAATATCTTTTGTTTTGGGACCACATTGAATTGCTCCTAGTTGTGTTCAGAGATCACTCCCAATATTGCTCAGGGGACACTATGTTGTGCTGGATATTGAAACGAAGTTGGCCAAATACAAGTCAGATATCTGAATTACTATATTATCTATTAAACTTCCCCATTTTTTTCAGGACTGTTTTAATTCATCATCTAAGCAACAAAAAAGAAAGTGAAGCACTTAAGTAGAAATTAAATATGTCCATATACAAGATCATGTATTGATTTTTTTGCTTCTCATATTATTGCACAAAAGTCTTAAACTCAGAAAAAAGTATAAGCTATTTTTATATGTTAAATTGGAAAGATTGGATCCATGATTTCTCAATTACTTGTTTATAAAATATCACGTAGACAGTGTTTCTGCTTAGCAAGTTGTGTTTTCTGATGCAGAGACTGCACAATTAGAGGTATTTTGCCATTTGATGTATTATGGAGGGCTTAACCACACCTATGAACAGAGTAAAAGAAAGACTTAACAGAAAAAAAACTCAACTCTGACATACACTAGACAAAGCTGTCTACAAACCACAAACAACTCTGCAGCATATATGATCTATCAAAATTGACCATAAATAGATGATGTCAGTATTAAAGGAAATTATCCGAAACTCCTGTGGTTTCTTAAGAAGTTGGACAAATAATCATAGACAGATCGATAAGTTAAATGGTAAGAAAAGTGTACTAACACTTATATTTCCTGAATAAACACAAATACCTGCTAGAAAATAAAATATGTCAAGAAAAATGTGAGTGATTTTAAGAGCTTCAGATGTCATCTTTAAATGATTAGAGGACAGGGGGAAGGAAAAAGGGAAAGGCAACTAGGGGAGTAAAAGGTAAGGCTTAGTAAAACAGAGGTATTCATGGAGACTATTATGCTGGGTGAAATGAGTCAGAGGGAGAAGATAGACACTGAATAGTCTCACTCTTCTATGGAATTTATGAAAAATAAACAGCAGTATGGCAATAATACCCATAGACAATAGAGATGAGATTTGGAAGGACCAACCCGTGATATGAAGCTTACCACAAAGAGTTGTGAGTGCAGGTAGAGAAATAAATGCACTAACAACTACTATGACTGAAACCCAACTACAAATGTTTTTTGTAACTTGGGTGATTAAATAAATAATAAATTATTATTAGAAAAAATTAAAGAACAAAGATATTCAGATTTAATTTGTGCCTTCATAGAAAAAATAAGGAGATTAGATTTTCCTTGAATATGTACTTAAGAATTTTACATGAATGTATCTTTCATAAAAAGTGACCATTAAATTTTCAGAATCCCACTATTAACTTTTTGTGAAAGATTTTTTGAGTATGTTAGATTTTTGTTTCTTTGCTGATTCATGGCAATTTTAATGTACATTTTAATTGAATAATCTTAGAAATATTCCTGAGAAGAAAAAGAATTTGACTAGGGTAGGATTATGTAACTAAAACAAATTTTAATATTGACTTAGCTCAACATTTCTCAACAGAGACTCATATGACCCTGTATAGTCCAGAGGAATATAAAAGCCCAAAGGTGAAAAACAAAAAAATGGGAGGTTACCTTATGAAACATGGAATTTCGTGATCAGTAGTAGGTAAGAAGGGCCGTAGAAAGGAAATAAGGTCATTAGGGGCTCGCTGTAGGAAAAGACTGAGAAACACTGACCGATGTCTTTGGTTTAATACCAAATGAATTGGAAAGACAAAACTAGATGTACTTTTTTGAGTTTGTGGAAAAAGTTAAGAAGCTCATAACCTGAAAACTTCTTAAAAAATACTTCTAAACTACGTATTTTAAAGTATTTTAGAGGAAGAATAATATATCTAGTAGTTATATTTAGATTGATAAGAGCTACTTGCTCTTTTAAGTAGTTTGCATCATTAAGTTTTGTACCTTACCATTAATTATGAAATACACATAATGCATAATCCAATTTATAAATAATAATAAAAACACAGAGAGAAAGTAAAGTCTACCTGAGATATTGCAGAATGTTTGACTTCAGAGCACATTCTTTAGCCACAATTTTCCATTATGCAAAAGTCTTTGGAAAAAGTTCTTGGATAAGTCTTTGTCAACGTTGAGTTTAAGAAAGAAATTGTGCTAAATTGTGTGCACATGATATTTGATTATACGTGATTCTCATTATGCAGTGAGAGATCAAGGAGAACAGCAGCTGGATATAGGAGTCGATAACCGGTTCCTGTATAATAGACATGAGCAATGCCTGTGCATGGCTAACACAATCTGTTTCTTCTTAGTGAGCTTTTTATCTGGTCTCCATTTCTCTTACTTCTTTGTTGTTAGGCCAAAAAACAATTTCTGCCAAAGGATGTAAGCAAAATTTGGTAAAATTTGAAGATATTATTCATAAAATCATTCTCTGTTTTTGTTTTGAGGCTTTATTTGGCTGTGCTTAGGGTTTATATATTATTCCTGCTCATAATTTTTAAAGTTGCCATTTTATATATACAAAGAATTCTGTTTTACACAGACCAGGGAAGAAGATCTTCTTTCATTATTCAAACTCATCATAAACATGCTGAACATAAACAAATACTACCAATTCTGGAAATAGAGTTCTAGGGCTAATGTATATATCCTGCACAAAATCTCCTCATGCTTGTTCTCTGACACCATATGGTCCCTTGAGCATCCCTGAGTGCAGTCCAAGGGGTATCTAGCACCATTGTGTTCTCCAGTGCATCATGAGCCTTAGCGTAGTCCCTGGCATGACAGACTATAACTGCATTTCGTCTGCCAACCCTAGCACTATACTGTCATTGTGGCTGACAAAGAAACATGGGGTGAGCTTACAGTGCTCAGCACTGCTGGCAAAACCCCACTTGCCTTCCTCCCACAGAATTAAAGGAGAAAGATTCTAAATTGTGCCAGTATCCCAGTCTATGTATGCTTTATTGAAGTTTGTGTGGCTATCTACACACTGAGATATACAACAGCATATCAGAAACCATCAGATATACAAAGTGCAAGTAGATAAGTTAAATTAAGAAGTAAGCAATGAATATGAAGGTGCAAAGATAATCTGAAATTAGACCCTACAATGTTGATAATGCTTTAAAGTGATTTCCCCTTTCCCACCAGATCTATGTAATTACTTGGGACAGTGGGGTAAAAATACAAGGTTAAGTATCTCTATGATGATCTCTGCCAAACTTTGTCTGACAACTGAGTGCTTTGGGATTTGTGACATTTCAAAACTGTTTACATTAAAACAAAGGCCCACTAGTAATTGCAGAGCACTTTATCTGAACAACTTAGATCTAAAATTAAAAAGCATGGTTTTCTTCAAAGTTATAATTTGTTACAAATTAATTAAATGATTATTGTTAATACGGCACCATAAAATATTAATAAATTTTCTAAAAAGAATATCTCTATTTCTTAGTTTCTGTTTTGGTTGCTGGGGATAACAGCACTGAACGATACAAAGAAAACCCTGACTATTCATTTTTATTTACCACTGAAAACTCAGTAGATAATAATGATGTTGATGATTGCTATTTTCAGACCACCCCATAAAGTGGACATTCCCTGGACTAAAGTTTAGAAGTTCACAATAGGTAAAATAGAAAGAAACAAACATTAAAGATGTATTTCTGGGAATATTTTGCATGACAGCAGTTTTAGTTATTTGCCCTGGAGCTTAGTACAATCTGGAAATATTAAGAAGCATAGTTAAAAATCAATGCCTTAGTGAGCATCATGAGGTAGATTTGAAAAAAAAAGTAAAATTATAAATAAATTTCAAAACAGGGCTGTGATATACAAAGAAAAATACAGTCTTTTAAAGTAATAGGCAAAACATATGATGCAAAAATTAGCATTTGAAAAATAGTATAAAGTATGCTCTGCATGGCACACAGAAACTCTAATAAAACTATCATAAAACACATTACTAAATAATTTATAATACAAGTATACATTTATAAACATACACAAATGTACAGATTCACCTTCAAATATGTGACCCAATTCATAAGTTTTGTTTTAAAATCATGCAACACTCTGACTTAAAAATTTACTTGTAAATATTACTTATGAGAATTACCATTAGACCACTTCTCAAAGGGAAAACCTGTCAATGTGATCTAGTATTTAAAGATACAGATGGCCCATGTATGTTTCTGATTAACTTCACACATCCAGAACCTGATTCTTCACACTTTACTGTATGAATAATTCAAACAGAAATGAGAGATGATGTACTTTCATGGTTTGTCCTTAGGCATGCTGTAAATGACACTAGGGAAAATAATATTTTCAGAAGTTTTATTTTGATTGAAACTACTATACTTTAAATTGATTATACTCATTTACCTTAAAATAAATTTGAAATACTAATTAGTAACTAGACTGTTCAATGTGTATTGATAAAACAACTCTCCATGGTATGTATTGTTAAAGTTTAAGAACTTCTAATCAGGGGCCAGAATGATACACAGTGGATTGGACATTTGTCTTGCATGCAGCCAAGCCAGGTTCAATCTCGGTATCCACCATGGTCTCCAAGCTCTCCAAGAGTAATTTCTGAGTGCAAAGCCAGGAGAAATCCCTAAGCATCCCTATGTGTGACCCCAAATCCCCCAATAAATAATAGATAAAAATTAAAACTACTGATCAAATGGAACATTGTGCTCTCTGCTACATTTGCTGGCTAATAAACAATTTTCAATAATTCTGGAAGCAATGAGAATTACTTTCACACAAAATTTTATGGAAATAAAAGTGACTTTTGTTTTGTATATAAAAAGAAACAATAGTGATTTTTGCAAAGATAAATTAATTTAGAGATTAAGTAACAGTAGGAAAAATAAGAATAGTTGATGAGTCTTTGTCATGGGAGGCAGTGCACAGAAGGTCCTGGAGAATCCATAAGTCTGGTAAGAAAAGCTTGAATAGTTTATTAATGACACCAGGTTTTGAAAATGAATTTATCTTGTATACTCAGCTGTTTGGGAGTACATCATTTGTAAGACATTCTTGTTATTAATATTTTCCATTCCATAGTCTCATTTGACAAACTGTATACTTTTTATACCACATTAATTCTAAATTTAAAATGAACATCTGGTAACTGCATTTATTCATCTGATTCTCAACCACCCTACTGTCTCTTATTTTTTTTCTTGAGTCTTTCTAAATAGCCAAGAGGAAACCAAATACTGTATACTTAAAGCCATCAAATATCTTTGTACAGATCGAAATGCCGACAGCTCATTAACTGTTCAGTCAATCCATCATGCAATCAACATGTGCTCTGCTGACCATGTTTTGATTCAAAGACAACTTATGTATCTTATTTTATTCTTAGGTGATGTACTGCTAGGTCCCTAATGTCTTGTTCATTTCTGTATTTCAAGTATGTCTCAAAGCAAAGGCTACAGAAAAACTTGTTATAAAGTTGTTCATTCGTGTAGATAAGAAAAGGAGAGTGGGACATGAGAGAGATAAAAGTCTACATAAGAATCCATAATATATTTATTGAGAAAGCTTCAGGACCTTACTGTTTTGGAGCTGTTTAGAAACATGTAATTGTTTTTCAGGGTTTTCCATCTACCTGATGAAGACTAGAGAATATATTAATTGCCTATTTCCCCCAATTGGTTGAGTGGTGCCCTTGGTGGTATTAACTCTCATAAATATCTAGGAATATTCAACGCTACAGAGACATTTGTTAAAGAAATATCATATTACTGCAAAGTAAGCACTGCCATAGAGAAGTAAGTAGGGTAACAACACAAAAATGAGTGGTGAGAAAAATAGGTAGATTCTTATCATAGCAATATCAGCACGAAATTTCAGCTGATGTTGAATTCTAAGTGGATCTGAGAGATGTATTGTGAGGTATCAGGAGACTAAGTTGCATCGCTCAATGCTTATCATTTATTTCAGAAATTCAAGTGTTGATATATGATCATACATCATATATGGTGCTTGACTTGCACATGACTGACCTTGGCTTGATTTTCTGAATCATTTTTACCAGAGCGATCATGGGACATACAGCTAGTAGTCCAAACTGAGCACAGCCAAATGCAGTCTCCTTAAAATAAAATAAATATATAAATAGTTTTTAAATTGATACTTGTTAGGAATACATGCACAAAAAATGATTCTTTGTTTAATAAAAATAATGCATTGAAAATATCTTGTATTTTGGGTATCAATTCTCCACTCACAACTTCGTATTCCAGGATCCAATCTTGCTTTCTAATGGTAATAAACAAGAGAAGAAAGGTTATCATCTTGTGAAAAAGTATTTCAAGCAGTAAAACTTGAGGAAGGATGTGGTTTGAGGATAACAAAAGAGTGACATTAAATTATTTGCTTATATTCCTCTGTAGCTAATATGGATGTGAGAGGAAAATGGATCATGGATGAGAGCCAGAAAGGCAAGTCAAAAGGCAAAAATAAAAGCCTGATATGTTTGGTTTGACAACTTAAAGACTTTAATGTTGATTTTTAGTGTTTTCTTTTGGTAGCATTTTTGTTGAAAATGGGATGGCAAAAAACCTTCTTAAGTTTCTCAGTTGTGAATGGTGAGAAAATATTTAAACCACAGTAAGAGAATCACAGAACCAATTAAATAAAACAGCTTCCTGTTTCTTATTGGTATAGGAAGATATTTTTTTCTCATAAAAAGTGACCCTTTAAAATATTTACAAATTCTCTTAATATTTATGTTAACATGTTAATGTATATAACATAAATATCTGTATTACAGATGAATCACAATACTTAACAACATAGTTGCTAATATTCACTGCTCCCTTTTCTTGCTTCCATTGAACATTTCTAAAGGACAGAAATATGTGTGTCTTAATATAGATTTGTATAATGCATTAATTTTATTTTAAAGACTTCCTCTCTCGAGTGCAGCTGTTTTGCATATGTGAAGATCTAAATTGAACTTAGTAGGATGCATTAAGAATTTTGGCTAGTTTGCACATCTCAGATAAAGCATTTTGAGTAGTCTAAGCAAAATGTATATATTTTGTTGAAAATTTGCTCAATCCTCAAACTTTATAATCACATTAAAATAAACAATGTGATTCCAAAGTTATAATAATAGTGTTACCATTTGAAAAATTGCAAGGGGAACTAAATGTGGGGGGGATAAACTTCATTTTATACTTTATTGAACATTTCAAAAATAGATTGGATGTTTATGAATACGTCTAAAATAAAACTCTTCATATTAGTGTTTTGTTTGTTTTGTTTTGTTTTTGCTTTGGGGCCACATCTGGAGGCACTCAAGTGTTATTCCAGATTTTGGGCTCAGAAATCACTCCTGGCAGGCTTTAGGGACCATAGGAGATACAGTGGGTTGAATCCAGGTTGGCTGCATGAAAGGCAAACACCCTACTTGTGCTATTGCTCCAACCCTGCATTTTCATTTTTTGTCTTTTCTTAAAAGTACTTATCTTGAGGAAAGAGAGAGAGTAAAAGAGAGAGAAAGAGAAGAAAAAGAGAAGAGAGAAAGAGAAGAGAGAAGAAAGAGAAGAGAGGAAGACAGGAGAGAAGAGAATAAGGAGAGGGAGAAGAAAGAAGAGAGAAAAGAGAGCAAGAGAAGAGAGGAGAGAGAGAGAGAAAGAGAGAGAGAGAGAGAGAGAGAGCGCAAAGACCCAAACTTGGGATATGAGAAAGCTTAGCATTCATTTGTAATTTTCCAAAAAGTGCATTAAGCTTGTTCCACAATATTTTGTTCAAAATTGAAATCAGCATTGAATTAATTTTGATTTCCTTAATTTTTCTGGGTATGATTTTTGCTTGTTTCAACCCTCTGAGTTTATCTCTTTCTCAAAATAATAGGGAATGATCTTAATTATTCCCTGAATCAGGTAATAATCACTTTAATAAATTAATAATCTATTATTTTTCTATAAATTATAACCTAAGACAAAATCTCCAGAGATGAAATATTTATAGGCAAACAATGACATATTTCAATTTATGCTACATATGTACTTGTTAAAGAGTATGAGAAATACATCTTGTGTAATGATATGTATTATTGACTTTGACAGACAAATATGAGTAATGTTTCAGTACATTTTTCAACATTTCTGAGCTGTTTTTATGGAGATAATAAAAGTACAATATCTTAAAGTTTTGGACTTATTTAAAATGATATATGTAAAGGGAGTTGACAGAATTCTAGGCCCATTGAAAACTTAAAAATGTGTACTATTAATTTAATTGTTATTTTGCCAAATAAATGACCCAGAGCACGATTATGTCTGGATAATTTCATGGGGAATAAAATAAAATAAGCCCTTGAGTTCAAGTGTAAATTTTAATTAAATCAATTCTCAGACAGCTCCCTTTGGCAAGAAATTTTCTTCATCTTAGTTTTAGGTTTCTCATTTTTAAAAAGTTAAAAATGACATCCCATAAGGCAATTTTAAGAAATAAAGATAACAATGCAACATATAATACAGAACTTGAGCACACAATGAAAATAGTTGCTGTTATATGATGTGCCGCTTGCTATTATCAATCATGTGAAACATCAATTTAAAATTAGAACAAATAAAGACTTTTAAGTATCAGTGTATCTAAAATCCAGAATTATCTTAAAATTGTCTTCATTTTTTAAAGATGCAACAAATTACTAAATTTATAAATACAGATTATAATTTGGTTGGTATTCTTAATATGTTCTCATTAAAGAAAAATTTAACAAGAACAAGCAAAGAAATATATATCTAATGAATTGTATTTATCTTCACTACCTATAATATTTATGATTACTCTCTTCTCGATTACTGTAGAAAAAGAAATTAGGCATGCAATCTTTGAATTTAATGTTTTTAAGGCAGAAACTGGTTTTCAAGTCTTATAGGATAGGACATTAATAGGATGTTATTAGTCTCCTTATTGGGATATCTGAATTATACCCCCAATGGTAATAGAATGAATAATTCATTTTCTAGCTCAATGCACTAAAAGCCATTTATAAAACAGAAGAGTCACATATTATTCTGAATTATTCTAAGCATCACTAACTCAGGGAAATATTGTCATGGCCTGAGAATCTAGATTCTATTTGAGAAAATATTTTTGCTTTGTGTTTTACAATTATTTTTCTCTTTTTATATGTATGTGTAATGAAGCATAAATATATGTATTAGTAATCTGAGTTAGCATGTATTTACTTTATATTTTAAGTATAAATCCAATATTGTATGAGTTGTTATTTCTAGTTCCTTTTAAAGAGTTCCCCAAATTTCTGGGAATAGCAGTTGAGAGCAAAATATCTTATCTTCAGTTAGCTGAGGGAAAAATATTGAAAGGGAGTTTTATACTTATATTAATTGCTATAAATTATTTTATATTATATTATAAAGTCCTTATGTTGAAAGGCTTTTTCACCTGTGTTTATTTTAAACCTCAAACAAGAATAAAGAGTTTTATCCACTATGGGGCTTATTTTAAAAAGGAATAAAGTGAAAATTGAGACTATTTGACCAAGGACTCTCATCTAAGAAGAGATAATGCTCATTATACAAATAAGGATTAATCATACATAAGCTTTAAATTTTTTCACTTGTTGTCATTGTTCCCATTTTTGGGTGGATTGCTAGGCTATACTTTGTGGTGCTCAAAAGTTACACCAGGTCTGTGCTTAGAGATAATGCCTGGTAGTGCCCAGAGAGAACATCCGGGTGTCAGGGATTACCAAGTCAAGCACTCTATCAGTTGTCATATATTTCTGGCCCCATATAATATGTGATCTTGTTTTTGTAGAATTGTATTTTTAAAAGAAGAAAATTTATTTTTTATTTAAAAATACAGATATTGTCCATAACTTACTAGTAATTAAAATTCTTCCAATAAAACTAAAGAAAATTTTATCAGATATAACTTTCTATGGATTGTTGATTTATAAAAGCCTGTAAGCTTCTAAAAATTGAGAGAAATGAGGGTATTTCATATAAAATATAGCTAGTTATAACTCAGAAATCATAAAAAGCTTAAAAAAGAAAAAGTCACAATGTTCATAGTATAGTCTATATTCTTATCTATTAAATGGGATTTTATTGGGTGCATAATCATGTAATAACAACTTTATACCTTCATAAATACATATTTACAGAAAGTCATCTTCAAATCCTAATTCTTCCTGAATTCATCCACTTTTTTCTCAGAGCTCAGAGCTAATTATAAAAAAAGAAAGATAAGCCATCTGTAATAGTGTCCCAGGGTTTTGTTGAGATTATACTCTCTCTGTAAAGGAAATTTACTTTCTAAGATAATATTATTTTTAAATGAAATCTTGTTTTAATTTTTACATGTGCTACTTTAGGAAGATATTAATGTGAATCATCAATGTATTTTCACTGGCTTCCAGTTAGCTCCTAAATGCAAGTTAGTTGCACTGAAATACTGATTTTGATTCATAAAGTCCTGTCTGGTTTTTGTAATGTCTGCCTCCACCAAGTTTACTTTTTTGAAGCTAATGTAAATTAAAGGGTATTATTCACTCTATCTTATAACTATTATCCATCTTTGTATCCATCCATTCACCCATGAAGAAAACAGGAAGGTGTCCAGGATTTGTGATTCCTAAATAAGCAATTTGCGTGAATCTCTTGAAGAAAAAAAGCAATCACTATAAATACACATAGACAATTAGAAGAAAAATAAAAATATATAACCAATTCAAAGACAAACTACTAAACAAAAATATCACAAAACTCAAAGGCATAGCAATATGCTTAGATTATAACTGTGCTTTTCGAGATGCATTTAATTTGTTTCTCCTGACATATGAGTGCATATACTTTGATAAAAATAAACACAATGATATAGTACAAACCACAGTTTCAAAGGAAAAAGAGGAAGAAGAGACAGAAGTAAAATGTTTGCTTCAGAGGCAGGCAGAGACGGGATATGGGAGGGAAACTGGGGACATTGTTAGAGGGAAATATGCACTGGTGAAAGGTATTGTATATTGTGTGTTCAAAACTCAAACATGAACACTTATGTAACCATGGTGCTTAAAGTAATTATTTAAAAATAAAAATTGATGGGGCCGGCGGTGGCGCTAAAGGTAAGGTGCGCCTGCCTTACCTGCGCTAGCCTTGGACGGACCGCGGTTCGATCCCCGGGTGTCCCATATGGTCCCCCAAGCCAGGAGCAACTTCTGAGCGCATAGCCAGGAGTAACCCCTGAGCGTTACCGGGTGTGGCCCCAAAAAAAACAAAAATAAAAATAAAAATAAAAATAAAAAATAAAAATTGATAACATTTCATCAGCATTTGTAAATTTAAATGTCTGATTAGTATTAGTTTTAGAAATTTTCTTACAGCTTCACTTTTTCCTTGGTAACATAAAATACACTTTTAAGTTAGTTGTCAAATGTGTAAAAGTATCTCAAGATTTTTTATTTATGAGCCTACACATTCAGACAATTTAAAGATTCTTATTATCAAGTAATATTAAATATTTTTTTTATCTAAACTCATTTACTTCAGTCATTTATTGCTGATGTTAGATGTAAGCCAGTTTAACCCAGTTACCAACTTTTGCCCTGGCAGTATCAGTCATCATTATCAGTATCTGGGGCATCTGAAAAAATTCTTTCTGAGTGGTTAGTTAACAACCTCTGAACTTTAGACTAAAGTGACTGAAAATCACTAATCCCAAACAAAACAAAGGCATATCGCCCCTTTTCCATGTGCTATACAAAGCTATCAGACAAAAGGTGAAGTATAAATAAAGGGATAGTGGAGAATAAGAGTTTAGCAAATATATAGAACTGTGACTAGGTAGAACTTTGCAAATGTTTAAACATTACAGGTCAAAGGCCATGTGAAGTCTTTTGAAGTATGTAATTCAAATGAAGGTTCACCATAATAAGGTACCTAAGATTAGAAAAACATTTAAAATTTTTAAAAGTATTACTTCTTCCACTGATAGAATCTATCAATTAATCAACTAATCTGTAATTCAAACATAGATTTAGTTTTACTTTTACACTTCAATAAACCTGAGCTCACCTAAAGATTTGGTAAAATAGTTTATGTTTTAAGCTTCTTGATGTATAATGGAGAAACTTAACTGGAACAGTTTGTATTGAGGTGACTTTAATTGGATGTACACTATTCTTAATATTTCATTTTCTTTGATATTATGTGAGTACTTGATATGATGTGTGTGAAAAAAATCTCAAGAGTGCAAACCAGTTAAGACATATTCTCTGTTACCAGGTATCTAGAAATGGAAAGCAAGAACCTATTTTCATTTTCTAATTCTAAGTTTTGCTAAAATCTACACATAATTTATGCTAACCTAAAAGTGAAAGACAATTTTATTTATTTTTTAAATTTTGGATTATTGAATTTAATACTTTCAGAGAAAATACAAATGTTTCATCCCTTACATTATTATTGTTGGGAAATAAATTGATCAATCAGCTCCCCTAAAATCTATCATTTTCTGCCTGCAGTTAGATTTTTTTGGGAATGAGGGAAGACATACCCAACAGTGCTCAAGGGTTACTCCTGGCTCTATGCTCAGCAATCACTCCTGGAAGGCTCATAAGACCATATTAAATGCCAGGGATAAACCTAGGTAGGCTATTTGAAAGGCAGGTACTCGCTAAGCTATTTCTGCAAGCCCTATATTTAGAATTTTTGAGAATAATGATCTGAGAGATAATACAAATTTGAGGTGCTTTCATAGTATGTAGCTATATGTGGGGATCTTGTTTATATATGGACACTTGTATATGGTTGCCTGAGTACAGATAAGTGTGATCCTTGAGCACTGCCAAATGTAGAGCCCTCAGCCTCACCCCCACCCAAAAGAAGCAAGAAAATTCAGAGCTTACTGTGTATTTCACATGATAGCTAGAATTGGCAAGGAGAGTCTTAAAAATTTATGATATAAAGTATGGATGGAGTAGAATAGACAATGTGATCACCATAACTTATCAGGCTGTACTGGTTGGGTAATGGTTCAGGTTGCCATGAAACAAAAATTATGTATTAATTGAGACGGCCAATCTTTGTCTCTCTCAAAGCAAAACTCTTGCAGCCAGATCAATAGGATCTTGGCATCCCATATCATCTCCCAAAACTATCAGGCTTAATTTATGAGTGCATAGCCAGGAATAACACCGAAGCATCACCACCTGTGGTCTTTCCCCACAAAATCAGACAGAAGACTTATTCTTAGAGATGCACAGGTTTTAGGAAATAAATTAAGAAATCGTAGTAAAAAGTCACTATAGTTATAGAACCTTAGTTGACATGACATAGAGGAGTGAAACTTATAAAGATTAAAGTTGACAGTTTCAATCAGAATATACAAAAATGAAAAAAACATAGTTTTTTTCTGATTAGGTTGAGAACCATGTCTTTTGATATGTATTATCATGAAAATAATACCATGAAAATTCATATAGAATAGGCACATTAAGAACAAAATACAGCAATGATCAGCTCAGAAAACTTTCTATATAACAAATAAACTTAAAGGTACAAAGAAATATAAAATAATAATACTTATAAAAATAATAAACCATATAGTAAACTTTCCACTTCGAGAACTGAAACATTTCCCATCCTCTGTATTTTACAAGGGAAAAGAGATAGTTATAGACTAATAAAACCAAAGAGGGATCAAAAATATTACAAAGAGAATAGTAACCTACTTACCAAGAAGAAATATTAAGATCTTACTCTAATGGTAAGTTTTTATGATTATAAAAATCATAAACTGTTCTTGGATTATTAAAGCAAATCAAAGCTCAAAGATATTTAGAAACTGTGAGGTCTGAGAGATAGCACAGCTGAAGGGCATTTGCCTTACAAGCAGTTGAATTAGGATGGATGGTGGTTGTAATCTCGACATCCCATACGATCCTCCTAGCCTGTCAGGAGCGATTTCTGAGCTCAGAGCCAGAAGTAACCCCTGAGTGCAGCCAAGTGTAACTTCAAAAAACAAACAAAATAAGATCTTAAGAAATTGGTATTTGTCTATAGCTTCACTACATAAAGACTGTCTTTGCTAGTCTTTAAAAGGCTTCATGACAACCTCTAAAGACAATAGAAAGTTCATTAATGTCCAGGGTTTGGTGATGTGGTTATAGTCCAAGTCAAGCCATCTTGAAAGAACCAAAGTCTAGAAGATTTTTGAAATGTTGTAAACCTGAAAAAATGGAGACAGTACCAAGGGTATATCCATTAGAAAAATTATGTTAATGTGTTTTTTTAGGAAGAATAATTTAAGAATAGTTCTTAAAAAATAGCTAATACTTAAATGTATATAAATACCAAAAGAAATGATACTTGCAAATCACTGTGTGTGTCCAGATTCTGTAATATGCTATTTACTAGTCACTCAACTACAATGAAAATAAAAATGTAAAGAGGAATATATAATTTTTATTTTTGATATTTAATACTTTTAAAACCTTTTCATTAAAATTTAAGCATGTATAGTAACACCCATTGGCAGTGGACAGGTCGCTCTTTTTATTGTTTGTTTTGTTTTTTGGGCCACACCCGGTAACACTCAAGGTTATTCCTGGTTATACGTTCAGAAATCGCTCCTGGCTTGGGGGACCGTATGGGACTCCAGGGGATCAAACTGCAATCTGTCCTTAGGCTAGCACTGCAAGGCAGACGTCTTACTGCTTGTGCCACCGTTCCAGCCCAAGGTTGCTCATTTTTAAAATTCATGAAATCATTCTGGGGCTGGAGCGATAGAACAGTGATAGGGCATTTGCCTTGCACGTGGCTGATCCAGGACGAAACTGGGTTCAGTCCCCGGCTTTCCATAATGGTCCCCCAAGCCAGGAGAGATTTCTCAGTGCATAGCCAGGAGGAACCCTTGAGGGTCACCGAGTGTGACCCAAACTCCCCTCCCAAAGAAATTACTCTCATAACAAATTAATAATTATAGAAAAACTGAATTAAATTTAACCTCATTTTATTAATGCATTTATATATTATTATAAAAGGCCACATCCCATATGATTTAATTTATACGACATTCTGGAAGGAAACAAAAGACTATGTAGATAATGAGGAGAGAGGTTGATGATAAAGATCACAAGGGGAGAGTTTGGGAAAATGCTGCATATTACTGTGCTTTGCCAAAATTCATAAATGTGAAACAAAAATCTTCTAACTGTGTCAATTAAAAACATAAAATAAAAAAATATTTTTAAAGAGTTTTAAAAACAAACATGGAAGGAAATAACCAGGTCTTGAACACATGACAAGCTGTCAATAGAGCATTAATGCATATGAAAAAAATCAGGTTTTAAAATATTTGCCTCTGATATTTTTTCTTAGTTCCTTTCAGGTTGTATATGAAGAAATTTGGACTAATTAACTGAAATATGAGAAAACAAATGGCCCCATTGCCCTCACAACCACAGCCAACAGCCACCCCCAATCAGAGTTGATCTTAAACTATTCAATTCCAATTGAGCTACCAGATGATGACAGCCACATGAATTATCTCTGGCAAAATAACTTTTCAGCTGACCTCAGCCCAAATTGTTGACTTGTGTATTTTTGAGTAAATAAATGGTTGCTTTAGCTATTGAGTTTTTAATGATTTTAACAGTGAATGATAACTCAGAACAGGTGTGCATTGTTTCTATACTTTTCATTTGTTTCATCAAATTGTAAATCAGAGCATCTAATGCCTTGGTGTAAGTGTATATGCAACTCATATTTTAGTCAGCACATCTTAAAATTTGGGCAAATTTGAATCCTTTGATTGAGGCATGCAATAGACAAACCCCTAGAAATATTTGTGATCTGATTGATATTAAATACATTGAAATACAAAGGGTCTATACACAGTCACTTTTACAGTAGACTTGGGGCACAAGAGTATTTTAAAAATTGCCTACGATATGATGACAAGGTTATTTTTTGGTTTGTACATCTTGTAACAAACAGTTCTTGAATGTCTTTGTTAGAAGTGAAGAAATCCTTTCCAGACATACAATAATTTTTAAACATAATCCACTTAATGCACATGTACATATTCAGGAAAGTGGTGGGAACTAAAAATCTGAGGCTTATCCAGGTGGTATTGTATTCTGTACTTTGGCCTCTCTCTCTCTCTCTCTCTCTCTCTCTCTCTCTCTCTCTCCCTCCCTCCCTCTCTCTCTTTTTCTTCTCTCTCAAATTGCCATTCTTATCACAAACAATCTTTTCTTTAAGTTAAACAGTTTGTTCTCTTGGGTATTTGTTGCTAATGGAGACAGAAATACCATTCTCATCTGGATTTAATACATTTCACACACATATCCATCAACTGTACTATTTTCTCAGCAGAAGTAGAATTTTAACAGTTTTTTTTGTGACTTTTGACACATCATCACTTAAAAGGAGCTTTCCTTCTGGGGACTGTGCAGGGAGACCTGGTACAAAAATTGACTCTCCTTGTTCACAAATGGATAAACAGATGTCTTTATAAGATTTTACTAAGAAAAAATCAAATGATTCATACACAGGAATGGTCATAATAAAATTTCTTTTTTTAATTTTTTTATAATTTTTATAGATTTGGCTTCACTACATACACATTATATCTACCACTTTCTTATTTTATGTCATTAGATAAATATCTAAAAATAAATTGGACAATAATATCATTCACAATACAAAGGACCTCTTTGACTGTGAGAAAACTTAATGATCTTAAAAATTGACACACAAGCATCATCTACAAGCTATGAAGTTTGTATTTTATAAGCTTTTAATACTTAAATCAATTTGATAGCATGTGGTGAATTAAAACACAATGCTTTGGAATTAGTCTTTATTTTCAAATGCTACTGAGATAGAAAAAAAAACATGGCATTTTAGAGCAAAGAAACTGGATTATTTTTAAAATTGTAAAAATTGTGCAACTTAGTGGGTTTTATATATTCGATATCCATGTGAACTTCGAATATTTTAAATTTCCCAATTAATTTATTTTTAATGTTTTTTATTAATTAATACTTTAGTAAAAATAAAATGGTTATGAAAAAATACTGGATTTTGACTCCTGTGGATTTTCTTTCTACATTGAACTTACTAGATGTTTTTTATTAGATGACCTATACTCTATTCCTGAAGCAGAAGAGAGATAGCACAGTGAAGGGAGTTTGCCTTGCATGCAGCCAAATCAGAAAGGACAGTGGCTTGAATCATGACATCCAGGTATGGTCCACAAGCCTTGTCAGGAGTGATTTCTGAGCACAGAGCCAGTAGTAAACCCTGAGCAAAAGACATGTTGTGACCCAACAAGCAAATAAAAACAAACAAAAACAAGACTTATACTTCATTCTTTATTGTCTATTAGTTAGATACCCCGATAGTGATGGCTAACTTTTATAACTAAGAGTAACCTATCTGGCTTTTTAGTGTATGAATTGGGAAATGCAAGTTACCTTTACTATGCAAAAACCCCTCACATATTTGTAATTTTTTAAAATGAAAGCAGCTATTTTATTCTTTCTCTAAGCATAAATTAAGTTACTGAAAAGAACTACCAGCCATTGTTAACTAATTTTTTATGGCATAGTTGCAGTTTTTTCTGCTGTCCTCTATCTGTATGCTTTGCCAACTTTGAGCATCGGCTAGCCATGCTTTTCAGAATGTGACCTACTGTGCATCCTATTTTTTTTTTTTTACGATGTTTGCAGCAAACTCAGAAAGAAGTAACCCTATCTAGGACTAGGCCTTGCAAGGGCGTAACCTAGAATTTTGTCTCATCTAATATTTATATCATAAATTGGTAATAGTTAACTTCCTTCTATGATTGAGAATAAATAAACACTGAATAGTCACAGTGATAGTCATGGAAGGTGCTGCTATTTGCCACTTGAGAGCCATGTTTGAAAATGATGAAATTAGTTTCATTCATTTTGTGTGCCGGGGTGGTAACCAATTCCCAAAAACTTTCAGGAAAGAGCTGTTTTTAAAGGCCAAATAATACATGTTTCTTATATATGTAGATATATCTTGGCTCTGTTTAGGAATGAATGCTTCACTGCAGAAACCTCTTTGGGTCAGATTAATACCTACCTTTGGATCCACTTTATTTGTTAACACCATGGTCTGTGATCTGTGTAAAAATCGCAGTGCCCAGACTTTGGACTCTATGCGAAGAAAGCTGTTAATCTTGGATTGGCTGGTTTTCTCACTCTAATCTTCCTTATTTTTAATGTCTAGATAATTTTTGAAAGGTTGAGCCAGGGAGGAGATTTAAAGACAGAGAAAAATTAAGCTAAATAAAGGTTTCTGCTGAATCAAACAACTTGTTCATTATAAAACTGATTTTATATAATGTTTAATTTTATAAAAATATTTTTTGTAAACTAAACTTGATTGTATTTAAAGAAGCTTCCTATTAACAATTCATTGCTGGAAATTTGCATTTTAATTAACTAGTACCAAAGACATAGTTAACTTGAAATAAATTTTAGAAATGTTTCATAATATCCAACCATTGTTAAATTTACCACATAAAAGTATAAGAACTAAAAATATAAAAGCCTCAGAGAAAATGGAAGAAAAACAAAGTATACAATATAATATATAATATATTTTAATATTCTTAATACTTTTATCTTTTTTTTTTTTTTTTTGGTTTTTGGGCCACAACACCCGTGACGCTCAGGGGTTACTCCTGGCTATGCGCTCAGAAGTCGCTCCTGGCTTGGGGGGACCATATGGGACGCCGGGGGATCGAACCGCGGTCCGTCTCCTAGGCTAGCGCAGGTAAGGCAGGCACCTTACCTCGAGCGCCACCGTAGGCCCCGGCCTATCTTTGATGAGAATGAATACTGTACTTTTTCTTTAGTTTTAGGATTACAATCAGTTCTCAGAGACTTTTGCCCAATACTCTACATGTGGCAGTTGTTCCTGGCATTGCTAGGTGTAATGGACCAAATCCCACCTTCCTCTTAGAAAGCATGTACCTAATTTCATTGGGAGCAAACTCTCCAATCTCTTGCTATAAAAATGGTGAGAGCCTTCAAAATTAAAAAATCATAGAATGGGGCCTGGAGCGATAGCACAGCAGTAAGGGCCTTTGCCTTGCACACAACCAATGCAGGACGTGCAGCAATTTGAATCCCGGCATCCCACATGGTCCCCCAAGCCTGCCATGGGTGATTTCTGAGCACAGAACAGGAGTAACCCCTGAGCACTACTGGGTGTGGGCCCCAAAACAAAAAAAAATGACTACATGTCATAAAGCGATTGGTAAGTCAGTTTAACTGTTCAGATTACAGAGTATAGAAATTGGAAGTTCAATAAATAAAAAATGACACTTGTTTAGCAGCTAGCCAAGGAATAATGTCATGAGAAATAAATACTACTTTAGATATGTGACCAATGGCTATTTATACTAATTATATATCTCTTTCATAAATTGTGATATTTATCTTGTAAAATAAGGACATCATGATAGCTAAAGTCAAGTCTATTAAAATATTTCTCTTAATTAAAAGTATATATGTTTTTACATAGTCTGGAAAGATAAAAACAGTGTATAGTGAAACGTTCTCTTGTATGCAGCAAAAACAGGTCTAATACATGCATCCCATATGTGTGGGAATAAGGTTGATTGCAGAGCCAGAAGTAACCAAACCCCTGAGCACTACTGCCAGATGTGGGGCCCAAAACATACATAAAAGAAAATAAAAATATTTCTGACAGTATTTGAAGAAAAACAGAAAATTACAAACATGGTTGTAATCATGAGACCTAAATAAAGATATTAATTTAAAAAGAAAGAAAATTGGAAGCAAGAGGTTGTCTTTATGTTGTTGTTTATGCACAAGGGGGCTAAGTCAACAGATTAGATATACTAACCTTATATCAAATAGTATAGACAATAGTATCTTCCTAATTAAGAAACGATGGTGTTCATTGTATTCAATATCTGGTAACAGTCTCAGATGGCTGGTTAAATGGTAAAGAATAAACTTTAAGGGAGTGATTCGACTCCAAGTCTACAATTATTATACTTTGCCACCAAGGTTACTGCAGAGCTTATGTCCATATCGTTAAGCAGAGGAAAAAGAAACTGAGAATTCATTATGGGGCAAAACACTGGAAATCAACTCCGTTATTTATCTCATTGGCTTGTTTAAAACTCTACACTGTTAAAATAAAACAGAAACATATTTTCTTGTTTTTTAGAATAGAAGGTGTCATCTAAGAAAATATCATAGCAACCACTGCATAAAATAAAGAAGCTTTAGTTGTCATGAACACAAATTGAGATGGATGTTTACCAGCACAGACTTGGAAAACAACTTTGAAGAGTAGGGTGGTCTGATCTTATATCTAAGAATTAGAGTGACACAATAGTTTATAAATCCACAAGCCATGTTTTGAAAAAGGAACACAAGTAACACTTTTCATGTACACAGAGAGAAGTCATTGGTGATGTAGTTTGTTAACAGAGTCTGGAGAAATAAGTAAAAGGTGTTTGAAACGGAAATCTACAGTACCTGTAAACAGTCTATTAAGTGCTGTTCCTAACTAGAGTTCTTGTGTGCTTTTCAATGTTAAAATAATTTTGTAAGACTGTGGGTGTGAGTTGGAGAAGAGAGACATACACAGAGTGAGTGAGAGAAATAATAATCCTCAGAGATTACTCTCAGCTCTAACCTGGGGAACTGAACTCAGCCTGTTGCATGAAAAACCATTTGATGGAGCCAGACCAATAGTAAGTCGGGTAGAACACTGACTTGCACAGGGCTGAGGACAATTTAATCCATATAAATTAGACTTCCTGTATTGATTTCTGAGTGCAGAGCCAGGAACAAGGCTTGAGCACTGCAGAGTGTGCAGTCCATATCTCTCCAATAGAAGCCCAAAAGAACATTTGATTAATCTCTAAAATAATAATATCTAAATAATCTTCAAAATTAATTTTCAAAATAATAGCTTTGTTTGTTTGTTTGTTCATTTTTAGTATTGTGGACCATATAAAAAAAAGACTCAGAGGTTACACCTGGTGGTGCTTGGGTACTCAGGGAACATATGAAATGCCAGGGATCAAACCTAGTTCAGCCAAGCATAAGGCAAATGCCCAATACACTGTATTGTCTCTTGGCTCCAAGAATCATTCTTGAGGTTCTGTCTTGACTTAATCAGAGACAAGAGAATATAGGACACGGTAGCTACTTTAAGAGAAAGAGTATACCTTTCAAACTACAAACCTGAGAGGCTAGTTTGTTCGCTATTTTCTTAAACCCATGAAATCCAAATTGCTGTTGCAACCAGTGTGAGAGGGAGCATGATGAGAAGAGAAAAGGTGGAAAATTGCAAAAATTTTTGATAGAGGAAATATTTTGGAAACATATTACAATCTCTCTGGACTTTTTATTTATTTTTGAACTGCATTGCTTCTCTTTATCTGAATATATTTCTCTGAACATATTATATGTCTATCTGTTTGTATATTCCCCTGCTTATTAGTCATTGTATATATTTTATTTTTCATGATATAATAACTTTCTCAGAATGTATATATATAACTTTTTCTTTACACCTTCCTTAATATGTGAACTTCACTCATACTGACGTGTATGCTTCTTTGATTTGCAAAATAGGCATTTAGTAAATATGGGAAGCTATAGGGATTAAATGATTACTGCACAGTAACTGAATCTTTAATAATACCTAGACACCATTCATGGACTATTGAAGCATATCACAGATTGCTTTTCTACATTTGTTGAATTTTAAGCATTACAGAACCTGCCTTTTGCTAATAAGAACTTATCAACTCATCTAATTTGCATAGTGAAACTAAATATGCAGCTAATTTGCAAATATAAAAATGTATCCTAAAAAAGTATTTTCCTTTGCACACTGGGGGGGGCTCTAAGTTACACAAATAGGAAACTTTAACTCAAAGACAACCAGAAAAGCCTATGGATATACAAATAAGTCTAATTGGTATTTGGTTTATAGCTACATGCTGACAACGATTAAGCTAATTATAAGGCACATGGTGCTAAATTAGTATCCTTTTCATACATTTTCTGAAACAGCAAGAATTACAGATAGAATGGAGTTTAACATCTAGTTATACTAAACAGGAATAGAGTTAGGAATTCCAGGCATAATTAGTTAAACTATTATATAATTAATACTATATTTTGCAAGCAATGCATTTTATAATAAATATTCAGTGGAATATATACTTATGCACTTTCCAACTGTTTCAGTTCTGTTTGGATCCTGAAAAATTGAGGTGTCAATAGTGATGTAAAAAGCAATATTTTGAGAGAAGACAAGTGTAAGCTTGTTGTGAAACTAATAGGGTCCATATCTACTGGCCTCATAGTACAAAAATAGGAATTGATACTAAAGATCTTTATGCTTTCTGAGAAAGCTGAACCAAATATGAGATAGCTGTATAAGATGATTGTTTATAATTAAAACATTATGTTACAATGTAGATAAAATTATTTTGGAGCTCTGGAGAGTAATATTGAATACTACCAAGACCCTTGTTAAATTTTAAACTATAAGTGGTTCATTCCAAAAGTCATTAATGAACTCATTCCATTCTGCCCTATAATTCCGATTTATTGGAACCAGATGTGGAATACTAATCTATTCAACTACTGAAATTTACCAGAAGCGGAAGAGGGAGGAAGAATTGCTTGTCTAATACTTTTGAGGTCAAAATGATTTTCAATAATTCATTTCTTTATTTTACTCCATAGTAACTTCACTTCAATTGTTATCCATATATATATATATAATATATATATATGTCTCTTCTGTACTATGAAATTATAAAGAAATCAAGACTTTAAAAATAGTTCAAAAATAGTTCATGAAAATTAAGGGCATGTCTGATCTTTGGGTTATAAGTGAAAAGACATATATGATTCAATCTTAGTGACAGATTCAAAGCATGAAAATACCAGGTAAAATATAATTAGTGGGTACACTTTTCTCAATATGTCCTGAATAGCTTATTCTAATAAGTGTCACATTGGTGTGTACAGCTGTTACATGAAAACCCAGTTCCATTCCATTTGAAGGCCAATTCATTGAGAGATATGGTGATAAGTTGGGAAAGAGCTTTATTGGCAACAAGACAGCAGGGGAAAAGATGGCAAAGTTATATCTTCAAAGAAAACAGGGCCAGGAAGGTGGCGCTAGAGGTAAGGTGTCTGCCTTGCAAGCGCTAGTGTAGGACGGACTGTGGTTCGATCCCCCGACGTCCCATATGGTCCCCCCAAGCCAGGAGTAACCCCTGAGCGTCAAAAGGGTGTGGCCCCAAAAACAAAAACCAAAAAAAAAAAAAAAAAAGAAAAAAAACATCTTGTTTACATGGATATGTGAAGATGTTTTTATGGATACAGAGTAGGTTGAAGACATCTGGGTGCCGGAATTATCAGAAAATTCCATCATAGGCTGCTTGTTGTGTATGTAAACATCTTAATGGGATTATTATGTTACTGACCCTACTCTGATGGTGATTGTTCCCTACCCTAGGGTGTGGCCTGGCATTCTGCTCCCACCCTAGGGTGGTACCTGATTCTGATCCCACCATTGGGTGGTACCTGATTCTGGGGCAGAAAAACAAGGGTCTGTGGAAGGCGAGAGGCTTTTTGTCCAGGACCTATTCTTAGGCCTTTTGGCTTCGGCCTCTTCACGAAATAAAGGCTTTCTTCGGAAGCCTGACTGCCTGTTGGCTTTCTTCCCACCGCATTCACCTCAGAACCGCCGACTGAACAGGGTAACAGACCTGTGGTCCGAGCTGGAGGACAAAGGCCTCATCCTCCATCCCTCCATCAGTCAACCTCTCCAGGGCTGACTTGCAACAGCTGCTCTTTGAGGCACTTTCTGTTTTATCTGCAACTGTAAACAAAGATTTGTGAAAAGGTATTAGACTTTTGAAAGAAGGACTGGTAATGATAACTGTCCTTGACCAGAAGAGATTGCTCTTTTTACCAAATTTTAATTCAGATCTGAATTTTTTGGTTGTTTTTTTACAGCCACTTTTATAGTAAAATAAAAACCAACTCAAGAGTTCTGAAAAATGTTGTTTTAGGCATTAATTGTTTCATCACCAATCCCACCACCCTTTTGGACTTCCCTCCACTAATATTTCCTGTTACCCAACACCAACCCAGCCTGTCCCTTTTCTAGGCACAAATTTACTTCATATTATTTGTTACAACACAAAGGCAGATTAAATAATTAAAGTTTGATTAATAAGTGTCAATTTGTAAACACTTTGCATTATTTTAAATAAAAATGGAGTTCTAATACCTTCTTATTTCTTTCCTAAAGTATCTCAAGAACTCAAATACTGAAGATAATTGTGATGATTTACCTACCATCTCCAGCAAACTTTCAATCTCCAGTTTTCATGAAATTTAGAAGAGATTGGTTTATTTCTTATATCAATGCAATTTACTAAAAAATATTCCAGATATGATGGTTTGGAACATAATAACAAGATATTCACAATTTGGGTTTTATTTTAGTCCAGAGGAAAAAACGGAAGAACTTTTAAATAATGATTAAGAAATTTAATCTCCATAAAATGTATATAAAAG
Organism: Suncus etruscus; assembly: GCF_024139225.1. NCBI lineage: Eukaryota > Metazoa > Chordata > Mammalia > Eulipotyphla > Soricidae > Suncus > Suncus etruscus. The sequence continues at coordinate 33,412,222 of NC_064851.1, read as the reverse complement.
ATTTTCTTATCCACCTTTACCTTTACCGAATAAATCATGACAATTCCTTATTATCTTAACTACTAATAAACCTGGCAAGTTATTTAGCATAAGAAAAGGAAGAACAAATATATGCATATATATTCTTTCTACTTAGCTTTCCTAGAATTTTATTTAAGGGTTTTTTATATTGAGTTTATAATAGCCTTCTAGGACCCTGAAGTCCTGTCATTTACTCTTTCTCAGAAGACAGTATCCATTAACATACATTGTTTATATATGTTTGGTTCTAACCAAAATACAACTTTTTTTCTCTCAATGCCATTAAACACTGGATGGAAATATTAATATAGTAACATTGAATATATCACCCATAACAAGGTGGCTCTCACAGGGAGAGGTTGTCACAACTTCCAAATTACAGACCTCTGGGAGGTTTTTTAATTTTCTTAATGATGTGACGTTCTAAGTTTTGAAGAAAAAGAGACGAATATTGTTCTATTGTATTTTTCCTTTCTGGACTTATCCTGTTCCATAAAAAAAATCTTGAAAAACTATAGCTTTGAACCATTAGATCATCTTGTATCAGAGCTTGAAGTGATATGGCAACCTTCTCTATGTCCACCCAGCTTCTAGGTTAAGAGACGAAGTGTCTGTGAGAGCAATAGAGGCAGAGCCTCAGTCGTGTGAAAGGACTTTATTGAAGAGTATGTCTCTGACATTCTAGTAAAAGCCTAATAGTGGACTCAGTTTTTAGTGAGCTATACAGAACAAAAATATTCCTTGTTTCTGAATTTATGCAAACGAACACATTTCCACAATGTGTTATATGTTTTAAATTAGTGTTTCTCCTCCTAACACAAGTAGGAGAGAAAATCCAGTGGCTCAGTTCTAGTTACAATTAGTGATATCTACCTAGTATTGCAGAACCAAACTAAAAAGAAAATTATTTTGCATTTGCAGTAGAGGGCAAGAATGATAGTACAATGGATAGGAATTTCCGTACATGTTGTTACTCCGGTTGAATCTCTCACTATATATATATAAATATATATAAATATTGCCCTGAGCCACTGAGCATAGAGTTATGCCTGTGCACAGTGTCAGGACTAAGCCCTAAAAATAGGCATAAAATTTAGAGAAACATTCTTTTACCCACATCCCTAAAAAAGGGACAGCACAAGTTAATAATAAAGGAAAAATATTAAAGAGTAAATCTAGTTGTCAGATCAATAGTACAATAGTTAGGGTGTTTGCTTGCACCTGGCTGAGGTGATTTTTTTTAGGGGTACCCATGTGGTACCCTGAGCCTGCCATGAATGAGTCCTGTGTGCAGAGCCAGAAATCACTCCTGAGCATCACAGTGAATACCCCCCCCAAAAAAAAAACAAAGAAAAAGAAATAAATTTGCAAATAATAAAGAACACATTTTCTAATAAAAATCTTTAAAATTATATGCATTCAGAATAGACTCTGATTTCATGTAGAAAACCCTAATATATTGCAATGTTTGAAAGCTATGTTTTTTATAACTTCTACAGATTTGAAATAATTGACTTCAAATAGATTCACTCTCTTCATGGCATTATCTTCCTCCCCTTCACTAAATGCATTTTCCATCAATTTACAAGCACCGAGGTAGCTGCACACACATGATCAATTTACTTACCACAGCTATTTCTATGAACCAATGGGAGGACTGGTAGACAGAAAGAGGCAGAAAAGTAAAGGGACAATCCCAAGGCAAAGAGAAGAAATTCAGCTAAGAGGTTTAGCCCAAATCTATTGAAACTGAGGTGGGCTTATCACATAGAATTCCACTCCATGCTAGACTGCTGAATTATAACAGTGGACTTCCATGTTTATTGCTGCTGGAAGGACAATTAATCAAGACATGGTGATGGGTTTAGTAAAAGCTTTATGGGCAGTTTACTGGAAGATGACAGACTCATGCACTGAAAGGAATCATCTTGTCTACCTAACCATAAAACCATAAAACAAACCCAAAGAAACCACAAAAACAATTTTTATAGATAAAGATAACTAGGAAATACAGTTTTAGAAATTTTGTGTTATTAACAGAACAGAGAGTGATAAAATGATCCATATATTCCTTCATGGAATGGTACCCTGAGGAGCAAGCTTATCCACAGCCTAAAGTAAGTTTGTGAGTAAGGGTTAGATATGGGTGTCAAAAAAAAAAAAAAAAGACAAAGATAACTGCTCCTATGCAGAAGATCATTCTGTTTTTTACTCTTATGCTCTAATATGAATTAAATTCTTAATTTCTCTTTTGGTTAGTTTCAGGACCAAGGTCAATTGAGATCCTGTGGGTCTTGAAAATAAATTCTTACTATTATTTAGTAAATCATTTTGAGTTATGAGAGAGGCAGATCCTAGAGAGAATGAAGACTATTTTGTGTTATTAACATAAGAATCCTAGAGACTGCAAAATAGCTCTTTACCTTTTGTCATTTCTTCTGACCTTTGATTAAATAAAGAAGTAATTATCCCCCAAGCTCTGCTTTGTGACTTGCCATTCTATTGGGGTCTCATTGAAGTGTAGTTCATAAGTAAAAATATCCTCTCTTTCTGAAAAATTTACCATTTTATTCTGAGAGTAATAATAAAATCACCCTCTAAATCATGAAAAGTGTGTCGCTCTTCTGATCTTGAGGATCCCTCAAAAATAACCTAAAAGTGTATAGTTTCCTTAACTAAATATTAAACTCCTGTTCACAACTTTATAATTTAAAGCCCTGTCAATTCTGCATTTTAAGATCTCTAAATTTGGGCTTTTTCCCCTATAAGTAAGTCTGATACTATTTCTTTTTCATTTGACCAATTTCAGAAAAATATAAAAAAGAGAAATGGTCCCCGCATCAAAAACATGGTATTTATTGATATTACTGAGAATATAGTCTTATGAATTAATTATAAGACATAAGTAAAAATTTTGTGAATGCAGAGTAATATTTTCTTATTTAGCAACCTCTTTTATGATGTTGTAGTCACTATGGAGAACAAAGAAAAGAAGAGCTTTATTTGCAGTGTAGGTAGATGACAAGTTAGTCAAGAATATATCTAAGTTAGATGATATTTGGAACTGATCACACTGGACAAGATCTAGGTGCTGAATAGAAATAAGGTGATAGACACAGTACCCAAACAATATTGCAAGACACAGTGTCCTAGTAGGGAATAAAAGGAAGAAGAGAGACAGACAGACACAGAGAAAGAGAGAGGAATAAAATGCTTGCCGTAGAGGCAGGCAATAGGGAGGTTAGGAGGGAAACTGGGGCATTGATGACAGGAAATGTGCATTTTATTGGTGTATTGGTGGTTTTCATTGTAAGACCCAATCATGAACAATTCTGTACCCATGGTTTATCAAATAAAATAAAATTATTTTTGTTTTGGGGTCACACCAGCAGCACTCAGGGGTTACTCCTGGCTCTGCACTCAGAAATTGTTCCTGGCAGATTCAGGGGATAGTATGGAATGCCAGGGATAGAATCTGGGTCCATCATGGATCAGCAGTGTTTAAGGCAAATGCCCTACCACTGTACTATGGTCTGGCCCCTCAAATAAGATTATAACTGCAGTAGAATACTCCCCAAACAAAAAAGATATTAAAGCAAGTTCCTTTTTGTTTTAGTTTTTGGGCCACACCTATAGTGCTCAGGAATTAGTTCTGGCTCTGTGCTCAGAAATCACTCCTTGTGGGCACTCAGACCTATACGGGATGATAGGGATCAAACTCAGGTAGGCCTCATGCAAGGCAAGTGCCCTACCATCTGTACTATCACTCTGGTCCTAAAGCAAACTTCTAAGGTATAGTTATACATCAGAACAATTAATTATGAACTTAATTTCCTAGAGTGCATTATTTGGGTGAATATAATTTTCTACTAAAATGTTTTTTATTATTTTTAAGTAAAAAACTATTGTATTCTAAGGTACTGAGAAGGGGAGGACGAGGATAAGAAAGATAAAGAGAGTAACAAGTAACTGACTAATGTGCTCAAGGGAGAGTGCAGGCTTCTCCAAAGGCATAAAGAGACTGGGACACATCCCAGCATGATAGTAGGAATGTATGAAGTACACATCTCAAGAGGAAAAATGCAGTCAATATATGAACACAGGCAACACATGTGCTTGAATACTGGAACTATTTTCAAGCAAATAGAATTAGACTTCAAAATATTAATGCTGGTGTAAATGAACAGGAATATTTAAGAAAAGTTTACAAGAACCAGGGAGGGGAGAGAGAGAGAGAGAGAGAGAGAGAGAGAGAGAGAGAGAGAGAGAGAGAGAGAGAGAGACAGAGAGAGAGAGAGACAGAGAGACAGAGACAGAGACAGACAGAGACAGAGAGACAGAGATAGAAAAAGAGAGAGAGAGGAGGGAGAAAGAAAGAGAAGAGAGAGACAGAGAGAGGGGAGTATGGGGAAAAGGCACTTGTCTTGCATTTCATTGACTCCAGTTTTATCTCAGGTTTACAGATACCTCTGATATCTGAACACAGAGATAGGAATAAACCTTATGTATAACAAGCGTTACCAACCACACCAAGATA
>NC_064851.1:31518779-31553779 GCF_024139225.1 Suncus etruscus | reverse complement strand
ATTTAACTATTAAATGAAAGCTCAGACTTTAAGAAGTCTTGTTCTGTGTTATTTAATTTTCATTGGAGAGAGCATATTTTGTTAGATCATGAAAACTTTTTCCTAGATGTAAGCCTTGCACATGGTCAACCCGATATTAATCCCTGGCATTCTACATGGTCCTCTAAACCTGCCAGATATGATTTCTGAGTGCAGAATCAAGAGTAAGCTCTGAGCACCGCCATGTGCCCCCCCCCAAAAAAAAAATTACAAGGTAGTTTTATTTGAATTGTAAGAGGCCGGCAACTCATAGAACCTCTGTAAAAATGACACTATTAGTACTATACACAATAGAAGATGTACATTAATTTGAAGTATAGATATATCAGTGAATTATTTTAAGTATGTTACAAATGTTATTTAAGTGGTACTTAAAATTTTTACTTTTTATATATCTGGAAAGAGAGGTTTATATCTGGATATAAACCAGTAGTTATATCTATTGAAGAACCAAATCTGTGAAAAGAGCCTACAAAGTAGGTTTTATACAAAAAATAATACAAAAATTGAAGTTCTTGAAAGGATGACATTCACTTCTGACATAAAATAAGTTATTTTTTGTCATTTGTCATAATTTTTTTATTTTACAAAACATAAGATTAAATCCTTTAGTTAAAAAAGCAAGTAATTGACTTCTTGCTAAAAGTACAGCACATAAGTTATAAATAAATATTCCAAGCTTATTCCATTAGTCAATTTCAGTTCTGTGCAATAGTTTCCATATCTAGTCTCCATTCCTACATTTTAATTTGCAGAGACCTCCGTATGTCCTGACTGGAGATATTCTGCAGAATTCTTTCTTCCTTCCACATCAATCTCATCTCTATTTTCATCAGTCAAATCTCTATTGCCTCCTCTTTCATTTTTAAGAACTTCAGGTTTACTTTCATATTTTAAAACTTATAATATTAATTCTATATGCAAAATAACAGCTGCCATATATTCATGAGTTATAGAAATGAAGATGTGGACATTTTTTTCTGAAGGGAAAACTGCTTACCACATGCCAAAATTTTTATGACATTTTATGTGGTTGGAAGACATTTTTTTTAAGGAATAATTCAACTTGAAAAATACTTCTTAGAAATCAGATAGATAACTCAGAATAATAAAAATCAGACATGAAACTCTGAATACTTGATTCTATGCCAGTTAATGAAGTATTTTCCAATCTAATAAGTTTTATCTTTTCTTTTAAAGTTTAAATCAAGCATCACCTAGCTATCTCTGCAATGGTTGACAATTGAGAACAAATAGTTCACTGCTTAAAATGACTTGTTGGTAAGCCATTTGAACCCATCCATTGTCCATGACCAAACCAAGTTTGTCACAGTCCACTTAATTTAAAGGTAATAAACTCTCTAAAAGGACATAGCAGTTGTGATCATGGCACATTTTTAATGAGCCAGTATCTGTTTGATATATATGAAAAATTAAAGCATGGATCTTAAAGTGCTGCAAGAGAAAATTCTTATTCTTTTCAGTGAGATCTGAAATCAGCATATAGATAGCATCATCAATTATGGAGTAAGAGACTAAGAAAGAAAAATGACTGATTAAGAAGTCTGATTTTTTTTTTTAGAAGTCTGATTTTTAAGACTAGCTGAATATGACTGTAGGTATGAATCTTTCAGACTTTATTTTCACTTTCTCACAATCTGTTTACATTTCTTTTTTTTCCTAAATTGCACTTAAATAATGCTAACACACACTAACCAAAAAAAATGTGGGTACTAAAATGGGAGATATCTGTGCATTGATAAATAAAGTTAGAAAATAAAACTATATGGGCCAGAACAATAGCACAGCAGGAGGGCATGAGCCTACCAGGAGTGACTTCTGAGCGCAGAGCCAGGAGTAACCCCTAAGCACTGCCAGGTGTGACCCAATAACAAAAACAAAAACAAAAAAAAAACTATATATAAAAGTAACATGAGATGAAACAAAAGGAAAAAGTACATTGAATATTAAATATTAATTAAGTTTATTAAATGTTAAAATATTTTAAAATACTAATTTTGAAAGGTAAATAGATATTCTTGGCAATTTTATTCTATTCTGTGTTCTAAAGCACAGCTATGAACTAGAGTTATTGCATTTCTCATTAATGATATCTTGTTTATTACTTTAAAAATGGAAGTTATATTTTGCTACTTGACAATCTCACAGTGTATAAAACAAAAATCAGATTGACTGACTTTGATCATCTTTCAGTCACTAATAAGACCTTGTGTTTTTGTTACACCAACAATTAGAGTTAAATAAAAAAAGAGTCAGGTGATAAAATCAATACAAACAAACACTAATGAGGAAATGTGTGAATCCGTTTCCAGACACCATTTTAAATTAAAATTTATATTAATTTTTTTAAAATTACTCAGGAATTGCAGTCTATTAACTCTGGTGTAACTATTGCTTTAGTAAGCATGGTGTCTTTTCAGCTATTTAATATGAAGTGCAGATTTTTTTTATATCTACTTCCAAATCCATTATATGTGCAATAATTGCAAATAATTTATTACAATGTTTTAAATTTCTATTTTATCGTACTATCAGACATTTCATATAACATAAAATAAATATTTTTATACCCAAAATACTCTTAGTTCATATTAGAGGCATAGATTTGACTTTATTACCACTTCTATTTAAAATGTTTTGTGACTTTAGATGCTTTTTAGGAAATATTAAATTATTCTTTTAAAATTTTGATGCTATTTTTAAATAAGGCTATAAAGTTGTTTTGATAAATATTGAATGTATGTTGTGCTAAAAATAGTAAATTGAGGTTTTTCTAGTTCTTCCAAATCGTTAGCTAATTTGTTTTGAATTTAATGCAAGAACATGCCCACTCTAAAATTTGTTAACATGGCTAAGATGCCTTATTTCCATATTATAGTGATGTAAAGATTTCACATTGGAAGGGAAACATCTCACTAACATTTGATATGACAAGGAACACTGAGAATGTAAAGCCAATGAACACATTATGAAAAAGATGGGCAGCAGTATTTAGAAAATTAATAAGATATCAGGAGTGGAAACTAATAGCCAAAAGTTCTTTCAAGAATCACGGTGTTTAAATAAAGATAATTATAAAAAAAAAAGAATTCTTGATGAAATTCAGCTAATAAGGTGTGGCATGAGAAATTTAATAAGATATTAAGAATGATCAGATTCTTGTTCAATCTGCTTTCTATAAGGGTTGACACTGAGACCCAAAATGAGGAGGCATTGATAAGAAAGGAGCTTAGAAGAATTTAACTAAATTTTTTTTTCCAGGAGAGTCTCCATCAATTTTTTAGAAAACAAAGAAATAAAATAACATGTTGGCATATCCTAAATATTAAGACATTCTCAATGAATTTATAGAACTGAACTCTGGTTTGGTTTTATCTTTGGCTTTTATCACTTAATGAGATTATATAGGAGGGAAAATGTAGACAGCAAATTTTAAATACAGATCATGAAAAAGGGAAAGCACAACCACTCATTAGACACACTTGATGTGCTGAAAGAATGCTAGAGGATCCAATGTAACTACACTGAAATGATCAAGGATGGAGGATTAGGATTTGAGGAACTAGTTGTGTTTTAACTTTATAGGGAATAGCTTAATCTTTATTTTTTAAATATCTTTATTTAAGTACCTTGATTACAAACATGTATGTAGTTTGGTTGTAGTTATAAAAAAGAACATTCCCCTTCACCAGTTCAACACTCCCACCACCAATACCCCTCAATGCCCTCCACCTCCACCCCTTGTAGTGTAATCTTTAAATTTTACTATATGCGATGGAATGCCAACTGAAAATTTTGAATGCAGAAAAGTTCTGATTTACATGTTGAAAGAATAAAACTAACTAGTTGGGCAGATTGGATTGTAGGAAGTCTCCATGGGAAATAGAATACCAATTAGGAAAATTCTGCAATAGTCCAGAAAAGCCATGATGACCTGTTTTAGGCAAGAAGCTCTAAAAATTGGAAGTATTGCTCATATTCTGAAGTTAATAAGTGAAGGATTGGCTAATGACCTATTAAACTGATGAATGAGACCTTAATAAAAAATTTTTGAGGTAAGAAATATTCCAGCAAAAATAGACACTGTGAATGTATTGGCTATTTGACTTGTGGCATTTTTTATTCATGATGTCCATTTGATTTCCAAATAAGGAAATCAGATAGAGCCTATGGGTATCATTTTGAGTAACTAAGTCTTATTATCTATGAAATGCATATACACATATAGTTAACTGAGAAATCTAATCATTTTTCCTGTTATCTTTCTATACTGACCTTTCAGGATGGGCTTAGAAATCATTATAGTGTCATGTCTTTTACTCTGCAGTCAACTGCTTGATATTACTGAATAGGGTCATATTTGCCTGCTAACTAGTAGGCACAATTCTACAAATTCCTTTATAAAAGGGGTGATAGTATAAGTGGTTTGGGGGTGAAAGCAGTATAATAAATTCTCTGCATTTTTGATTTGCAATTGTGATAAAAATAATATACATCCTATTTACTTCTACCTCACAAGGGGTTATTTCTCCTATTGTTCACTATGATCCTTACTAATTAATTCTTAGAGTATACTATATTCTGGGGCCGGAGAGATAGAATGGAGGTAAGGCATTTGCCTTGCATGCAGAAGGTCTGTTGTTTGAATCCAGGCAACCCATATAGTCCCATTAGCCTGCCAGGAGTGATTTCTGAGTATAGAACCAGGAGTAACCCCTGAGCACTGCCGGGTGTGCCCCCCCCCCAAAAAAAAAGAGTATACAACATTCTCAGTCTGTATTTTTATATTTTCTCTTACCTCCTAATGCACTAAAATTCATTACGTTCTTTTCCATGTAAAGTCCTAGTACTGCTGAATATTCATTCTAATCTATTTCTTTCCTAACAGTACAGTTTATCACTATGTAGACATACAAGTATTTGTTTGATTGCTCGCCACCTTTTTTTTATAAGTTAGGTCAATATGTGTTCATTAGATTGCACCTAGTATCCATCACTATATCAGAATCTTGACAATTCTTTGTAAGATGTTTATAATAAATTCAAATGAAAGGTTCAAATATTTGTATTACTATCATTTGTCATGAACATGATAAATATTTCTTTTATATAATGTTTATATAACTATAAAATAAAATTTGATAAAGTATTTTAATGCTTTTATTACAATTTAGAAAATAGGAATTTGTGGTATAAAAATTGTTCCTTAACTGGTTAGCACAACAGGTTTTAAGAAGTATGAAGAATTTCCTCTATTGAACAAAAATAAGTTTACTTTCTGGAACTAAATTATCTATTTCATTTATCTCAATATTATTTTAGCATGTAATATATATTTTCAAATACATATTGAGAAATTATACTAGTATGTTTAACTATTTTTCAAACCCATTTAGTCATAAAGAGAAATTTCAATAATAAATATCAAATTACTCATGTGAGAATTATACAACATGAGACTATATCCCATTTAAAGTATCTCGTTTAAGGTGTTTGCCTTACATGCAGAAGGATTCCATATAGTCCCCCGAGCCTGCCAGGGGTGACTTCTGAGCATAGAGCCAGGAGTGGCCACTGGCGCTGCCAGGTGTAACCCAAAAGCCAAAAAACAAAAAACAAACAAACAAAAAAAAAACAAATAAAGTTATCTCTCAATATTTCCACTGTTAAAGTAGCAAGTTAAATACATACATACATACATATAAATATAATTTTTAAAGATCTTTTGAAGATTTTCAAATCACTATGTACCTGAAATACTATTGCAAATGATTTGTAATCCACTTTGGTCTATAAAAATTATTAAAAATGTAGGTTTATAAATTATTTAATAATAGCTAAAGTTATTAACTTTGTATTAAAATATGTGTATATTTTATAAGATATGTGTATATTTTATAAAATTAAATAAAATAAGTAAAAATTAAATAAAATAAGTAAAACATTAAATTAAATAAATTAAAATTAAATAAATTTTATTTTCAGTTTAAGAATACTATAAATATAGAATACTAAATAATCATTTCAATTAGTTATTTGAGAATGTAATATGGAAATACTGTTTACTAAATCAGTTTAAAACCTTTTATTTCCTCTCTGTTCCTATTATATTAGTATAAAACTTTTCTATAATTAAGATCAGTTAATTATATAATTATATAATCATAAATAATAAACATGTGAATGCAAATAAAAGAATTGGGCTCATGCCTCTAAAATTTTTAAGTTCTTGTCCATGGAGAAATAACAACATAAAATTATCACACTATTAGTTCATACTGTTTTAAAATTATAGTAATTAATAAATTTAATTTTGAGAAGCTATATACAACTCCCTTGAATATAGTATAAAGAAGAATTTTTATAAGTTTTCAATTACTATATAAAACAAGAAAAATTAAAATATTTCTCGCTTTGCCATTATTATTTTAATAAAAGAACTTCATTTGTTTATTTTTAATATATATTAATACAGTTAATCCACATTATTTTTGTTATATTTAGATTTCTGTGTTGCTAGTTTACTCATTCAAAAAATATACATTTAAAATAAACTTTCTATTTAGTGTTCTGCCAGTGCAAATATGATATAAAGGTTTCTGAATATACAAAAAAGTAAAGAAGAAACATTTTATAATTTGTCACTTAAAATGATAAAATTGCTTGTGCATTTTACTTTGTCATTGTTAGTATATAGACATAAACACTTTCTAACATTTAAGTCATTGATAATTTGTAATTTTCTGAGATTATATATAGATGAAGAAAAATCTCAACATAAATATTAAGATATATATATGGGATAGAGTAATGTGCATGATATCCCTACATTACTAATAGTGTAACTCACAGTAGCAAAAAAGGAGAGCCACAGAGAGAAGGAAATGCTTGCCCCAGAGGCAGGTAGAAGGAGAATGGGAGAGGATGGGAGAGACACTGGGGACATTGGTGTTATAAAATGTGCACTGGTGAAGGGTAGTTTACATTGTAGACTAAAACTCAATCATGAACAACTTTGTATCCACAGTGCTTAAATAAAGTAATTATATTTAAAAAACATTAAGAAAGATAGCAATGTGTGTCTGTTGATAGAAAAAAATTAGCAATAGACAATGAGAGGTTTGACTGAGTTGTTGAATTCCTCTTCATTTTTTTTCTTAACAGTTTAAATACAGGTTATACAAGTTATTACTATTATTTGTCAAAAATGCATCAATAAATAAAAAATTTTATTTTCAAATATATCTACAACCTCCAAACACCAAAATCTCTTAATATATTTGTACAGATAGAATATTGGAACTAGCTGGCAATAATTGATCAAAACTTCAGAGTTTCTTGAACAATTTGATGATGAAAAATAGTAAACTTTAATAACTACCATTTATACTAAAATTTTTCACTGAAACTATAAAGATCATCCATGGACACTTTTGCCTAGAGGACTTGTATATAGTAATGTGCACAACAATACCTTAACTTCCTGGTTTCACTCTTCTTTAAAATTTAACTTGTTATTTATATACTTTCTAATCATTTTTTCTATAAAAATTTACTAAAAATGTTTCTTTTATTTTTTTTCAGGTTAATCTCTTGGCATTTGGATTTATCATATACAAAGTTTTTCGTCACACAGCAGGGTTGAAACCAGAAGTTAGTTGCTATGAGAACATAAGGTAAATGTTTCTTTCTGTCTACTTTCCTAAGTAGCTAAAATTTAATAACTGAAACTACAACTCATTTTTGGATGTGCTATTTTTAAAAGGCTTTTCACACCTTTTTATTTATTTGAAACATCTTGTAAAATAACATTCAATACTTTTAATAAGACTCATAACAATAGATTAAATAATTACTAAGGCAGGCATTTCAAACATTCTTGAAGGAAAAGATAACTGTACTTTAAGATAAAAGTAGATTTTAGTGATTTTGTTACTGTGCTAAAATATTTCAGCTTAATAAAATCGTTTCTTATTCATAGTTCACATGCTATTATGACTTTTCTTTCAAACACTTCTCTTTAAACCTTATTTATGGAGACCTGGAAAATGATTTCTTCAGGAAAAAACTGAACTAAACTACAGGGAACATTAGAAACAACTGACGCTGGGGTTGTTTGAGCACACACCTGTAGTTTCAGTGCCATGCACAAGATTTACAGTTACGATTTAGCAAATGTTTGATTACTTTCCGTTATTCCTCACTGTTCATAGTTTTGTGTTGGATGCTGGTTTCAACAAAGCTTGAAATTACTATATTCTGAAGTATCATGCCGAAGCATAATTTTACACATCTTTTGCAACCCAAAATGATTCAATAAAGAGTAAATGAGAAAAATAACCATCACTTGCCTAATTTTAAAGGCAACACTGTCAGTGATCATAAGCAGAATTGAATATTATTGCATCACAATAACAGACAATAAATCAAAACTAGAGTGCTTTGTGCAGGAAGTTTTAGTAATTAAGAATTCAATATCTAAAATGAACTTATGTTGAAGTAACTGTACTATAAAAGACAAAAATACACTTTTTAGCTCACATTTGTTTTCTCAATTAACCTGAAAGGAAAGTAGAAGTCTCTGTTGATGCCTCACTTTACCTAAATCCACATGGCATATTTATTCAACGTCTCGAGAAAAATATCACCTAACTAATCTATGCCTTCTTTACCTTAAGAAATTCTGCAACGTGAGATTTGAAGTCAAAATATATGCACGACACTCTGCCAGATCAAAGTATTAAGGAAATTCCACTAAATTATTATCACATTTATATTATGATTTCTTGATTTAGGGAATATAATTTTATCCACAATCTAGTATTATACACTAAAACTCTCCTATACAACGGCAGAAGAATTTGTCAAAGTTTAGAGGTGTCCTACTTATAGCAAAAGTCATTTCGCACATGAGGAGGTTGGCGTTTGTTAAGTAGACCTAGCTTTCTTAACTGACACTTTCAAATATGTTCTAGATCTTGTGCCAGAGGGGCCCTTGCGCTCTTATTCCTTCTTGGAACCACCTGGATCTTTGGAATCCTTCATGTTGTGCACGCATCCGTAGTAACGGCTTACCTCTTCACAGTCAGCAATGCTTTCCAGGGGATGTTCATTTTCTTATTCCTATGTGTTTTATCTAGGAAGGTAAACAAATTTTCATTTGCTCAAACCTATAATGTTTAAGCATTATATATATATATATATGTATATATATATATATATAATGTATTAAGCATCAAGTTACCAGACTGATAAAAGTTTTATTCTTATAGTTATGACTTGAGACTTTTATTGATTAAATATCCCATATTTTAGTATTAAAGATCCTGAATGTCCAGCCTTAAATATAGTAGAGTAGAGTAGGTAGAGTAATTCTCTTGCATGCAGATAACCCTGGCTCCATCCTCATCACTATATGTGATCCACTGAGCTGTTCAAGGAGTGACTCTTGGTTTTTCTTGGTTTTATTTTTGTGTTTTGGGGGGTCACACCTGGCAACGCTCAGGGGATACTCCTGGCTCTGCGCTCAAAAATCGTTCCTGGATTCCAACCACTGTCCTTCAGCATGCAAGTCAAATGCCCTACCTCCATGCTATCTCTCCAGCCAAGGAGTGACTCTTGAGTGTAAATCTAGGGTGAGTCCCAAGTACTGACTGAGGTATCACAAAATACCACCACCACATTTAACAAAAACCAGAATGTCTAGATATTGATGAGAATATATAAAATCATAAATTTAGCTTTTATTCATTAGAGTATATCGACAGAAAATAATAATATTAATTTTTGAAAACCAAACTGTAATTTAATGTGATTGAAAAAATAATTTAATGTAATATTGTGATACATTTAACAGTTTTTATTCTTTTCTTCTCTTTATTTAGATCCAAGAAGAATATTATAGATTGTTTAAAAATGTTCCTTGTTGTTTTGGATGTTTAAGATAAATTCAAGAAAAGTGGATAATCATTGCTACACAAAATTTAAATGCCGGGAGATGAAAAGCCTATGCATGCAAATGACTTGAAAAAAAAACTCCAGTTATTAATTACTAATTAGTAAAACTTTAATTGTCAATGTCTCTGTTTACAGTTGAGAAACTATATGCTCTGAGTTAAAATTATGTACCATAGAGCAGTAGATTTCCTACATGACCTAAGTTAGTTATGTCAAAAATAGTATTACAGATATTTGGAAAGTAATTGGTTTCTCAGGAGTGATATCACTGTGCCCAAGGAAAAAATTTCTAACACAAAAAAATATATGAATGTCCTGAAGGAAACCACTGGCTTGATATTTTTGTGACTCATGTTGCCTTTGAAACTAGTCCCCTATCACCTTGGTAATGAGCTCTGTTACAGAAAGTGGAACATAAGAGAATGAAGGAGCAGAATATAAAACAGTAAAAAGGGAATGACTGTTATAACGATGAGATGTATTTTTTGAGTAAACTTGTTTTTTGTAAAGTAGATAAGAAATTACATCGATAGAATAATAAATTGAGCAGTACATCTACCATGTTGTGAATTGTTCAGAGCTGTAAATTCTGCTGAAACAACTTAAACTTTTATTTGTTGCAGCTGTATTTCCTAATATTCTTTTAAAAACAGCAAAACTGATGCCAGAGCAATAGTACAGCAGATGGAGTGTTTGCCTTGCACAGAGTCGACCTGGGTTCAATAGCCTTTTCCCATGTGGTCTCCTGAGCACTGCCAGCAGTGACCTCTAAGTGCAGAACCAGGAGTAAGCACTGAACTCTACTGAGTGTGGCCCCAAATCAGTAAACGAACAAAAACACCAAAAAACTTCAAAAATGAAGAACACATTATATTCTTTAATATTTACCATTACAAAGAAGTACAAGCTGTTTTGACACTGATTTCACCGATCTTGACTTCAAATGTTTAATCAATACTATACAAACGTAAGTGTTATATTGCTCATGACTGTAAATGTAGAAATAATGTATATAAATAAAAATACTCTATAATTTAAATGTGGTGAAAAATGTCATATCTTATTAAGCTAGTTTTATATTTTTGTTTTTCTTCTTAAATTTTAGAAGTATTAGAGTCCACATTGAAGTATTTCCTTTTAAGTCACTAATTTAAAAAGTTATTGTAAATATGAAAGTATGTTAGTTATTTGCAATATTTTCTATTTGTAAAAGTAAACATTTAAATATTATTTGTAACAAAGTAATAACTGATAATGGTAATTTTATAGTGGAACTATTTTCTGACGGTTTCTCACTATTTATTAAAATGTCTAAAATAGGGGCCAGAGTGGTGGTGCAAGCAGTAGGGTGTCTGTCTTGCACTCGCTAACCTAGGACAGACTGCGGTTTGATCCCGGCATCTCATATGGTCCTCCAAGACAGGAGAGATTTCTGAGTGCCTAGCCAGGAGTAACCCCTGAGCGTCACTGGGTGTGGCAAAAAATAAAAAATAAAATAAAATGTCTAGATTTAACATATGACTGATGACAATTCTCAAATCTTTTCTCTACAATGAATATATATATGTAAGTGTTCTTTATCTATCTGTAAAAATTTGCCAGGATATCTTCTTGTTATTTTTAATTAATTTCTGCAACCATTTGAGAGAAGATAATCAAAAAGTGTGCTGACAAATAAAATATTATCTAAATGAGTTCTGCTAGTAGATTGGTTTTGAGGAGATTTATCTCAAGAAATGATCTACCTGCTAATATGAAGTATACATTAATAAAAGTTTATGATATTAACTTCATTATGTCTTCTGATCTATCATATGGTCACTCATGTGAGCTAGTATCATCATTATCATAGGATGTAATATTGACATTTTTAAAAAGTAGTCAATGATTGATATATATATTTATCTATGATAAATATAGAACAATGGCTAACCCAAACTTCCACATCCTAATCCTCACAATCAAATAATTGATTGAGGAGAACTAGGTTACCATGGAGTTGACATTTACAGGGTATCATTACTCAAGTATAATCACAGGGTTTCTTCTTTTTATTATTATTGGGGGGTGGCATGTGTTTGAGGCCACACTCAGCAGTGTTTAAGGTTTACTCTTGAACTCTGTGCTCAGAAATCACTCCTGAAGGTGCTCAGAATATTATATGTGGCTCTAGAGATTAAACTGACATCAGAGAAACACATGAAAAATTCCTAAACCCTAAACTATCTCTCTAACACCACACAATTTCTTATAATATACTGGAAAGAAATGGGAGCTTGTTAGATACAGAATGGGTCATTTTAAACCGGAAATATTTTAATCCACAATTTAAGTCATACTCTTCTAATTTATTGCAAAGTCCATAGAGAAAAAGACAGTATTCCTATCTATAAATTATGTTTTCATAGGCTAAAAAACATGCCATGCATTCTTAACATAAAATTCTATTTTGTCACTTGTATATAAAATTTAAAATGTGTTTATCATATGTTGTATATAATGTGTATATTTTGTTTTGTTGTCTTCCTTCCCATACATTTTTATTTTTATATCTATATTTATATCTATATTCCCACCCTAATTTTTTGGCATATCAGATCATCACATTTAAATCACCACTGATAACATACTAACTAATAAAATCGTCTGTTTTGCCTGCCTCTCTCACAGGAAAAGCTCAAATATATAGCTTGTTTATTCACTTTTCATGAATGATTATTATTCCTTAGTGAGGGCAGACTAGAAATGTTATAATTGGCATGAATTATGAATTAATAAAATGACATACTGTATTTTCTGGCGTATAAGACGACATTTAAAACAAAAAAATTTCAACCAAAAATCGGGGGTCGTCTTATATGCCGAGTATATCCCGAAAAATGTTTTGATATACTGCTAAACAAAAATTGTCTGAATATTGCCACAAAACGAATTTTCCAACTCAATACTGCACCAATCACTGAAAGGCTGCTCGGACCGCCTCTCTAACTCAGCCAATCCAAGCAGGCTTTTTATGCATGCAAATTAGACAATGTTCTTCTGGACCCGAATCTACACTGTCAAAAGTCTGCTCAGATTGGCCAGAGTCAGAGAGGAAGTCTATGACAGTATTACCTTCGAACCTTTGCTTGTTGTGATTGGCTCACTGTAGTACATACAGTTGCAGAACAGGAACGTTCTGTCTGATACAGCGAATATAAGCTAAACCTATGTTTTAACTGCAAAATTAGGAGGTCGTCTTATACGTCGGAAAATATGGTATTAAAAATATTTGGTGTCTTTCAGAAATAACATTCTTTGTGTTATGTTGCAACGTCCAGTAGTTTTGTTTTTTGATATAATGAATGTTAACCCAGGTTCATATACTATAACACCTTATCTCTTTCCTTGTTAGAGAGTATTCTGACTATTCTTGGAATTATTCAGTGAAATCCAGCCATAATTTCAAGTTCCACAAAGCTTTCTGAGTATTTTCAAATAAATGAAAATGATTTGAATTGTTTACTCTAAATCAAAAGCTTGAGCAAACATTAAGATCAGTTAGGCAATCTGAAAATTGAAAGCATTTTTATGGTCTCCTATGAAAATGTTGCACCTCAGATTTGTATTCCAGTAATGACTAATGTAAAGTGAGAGGGTTAGTTTGGTTGCAATAGATCTCTTCTGGTGTCAACATATTATGATTCTACTCCCATTTTTACTTTAAAGCACTCTTTTACTTTACTGAACAATAAAACCTTTAAAGTTTATTACAATTTTTGCACTCAAAACTAAGGGAGAAAATAATAGTTTCCTTTTAAAATTTGTTCTTAAGAAAAGCACTTTCATTTCTTATTGAGCTATCATTTGTAATACCAGTATATTATATATATATATATATATATATATATATATATATATATGTAATATCAGCCGACTCAACCTGAAAATATATTTTTTTATTTTTTTTCTTAAAGTATTAGTTCTAAAAGAATGTTCACTATCCAGGAGGTGTTTATTATCCTAGCAGTTAATCTTTGGAAATTTTAAGTGATAGAACAGAGTCCTAAAAAATGCTCCCTGCTCCTACTGTACGCTAAGAAGAACCAGGCCTTCTATGCATTTTCTTGGTCTTCTGTGCACCCTGGCTCCTGGAGAGCTGCACTCCTCTAGTGAGATCATTTATTGTATCACTTCAACCTACTCAGTAATCATGACAACTATATCTTTTACTCAGTCTAAGATAGCAGAATTTTCTACAAGACTTGGTGTGAGCCAAGTAAGGAAAGTAATTATTCAAAACAATATTGTTTCTTGTTCAAATTCTACCAACACTCCTGCAAAACTACCCAAATGGTTCCCAATTTGACCTTAACATTTAAATCAATTTTTGAGATTCTTGTGTAAACAAACAGCCACCTCACATCTTAGAATTTTACTTTCAGAGTGTCATTGCCCTGTTGAAAACATAAACACAAACTGCAGTCAGGTTGCCTGGAATACAGTCCCACTTCTTCCTCTAGTAAAACCTAATCTTGTACAAGTTAGGGTCCTCTGTCTTAGTTTTCTATGGAGAACAACTACCTACCTCATAGTGCTGTGAGATTTAAACCACTTAATGCATGGAAGAGAAAGGAGTAAACAACATAAAAATTATTATTTTTGTCTGGGTGGTTAAGTATTCATCAACTATTATTGACGGTGATGCTACTGTGTGATCAATCTGCTATCTGACAATGATTGACAAGATATTTGGTAAATGCATTACTATACAAATAAATTAATTTATATACAAATGCATGCATTTTGGGTATAGAGAAAAATAGCTCTCTAATATTATTGATTTATAAGTTATTTCTAAAACATGCCAGGAAATGGTAAAAGTAAACAAACTGTAATGGTAAAATCAACCTGTTTATAGTCTCTTTATTCTACCACTAGTTTTCAGTTTAACTTATCATCCTGCAACATCCAAATTTTCTTACCTCACATTTCATTGTTATCCTTTGTGTAACTGGTAAAATGTCAGAGAAAATTTCAAATGTTCAACATTTATGACACGTTCCTTTGGAATAGAGTTGCAATCTGGACCCCATACTGCTTTGTACATGTAAAGCTATGACCCTATACAAGTAATATTCTGCAATTTGATTAAAATAGTTTGCCTATACAAAAAGGAATCAATGTACTTTGTATTATTTAAATATAAATAGTATTATTAACATTTACATGAACTTAAAAACTATAATCTCTTTTAAACAGGGCATAGAATTAAAGATACCTTCATGTTTTTCAGCTTTGCATATATTCCAGTAAAAGAGAGAGACATTTATACTGGCATTATTCAGTACTTTGTATTCTTTGTTAGGGACACGTTACAGTCATATCATTTGCTCTTGCCTAATGTAAAACCATAGTAACCATGCTCCTTTAAAACAGTCCTTTTCTTGGGTTTTTTTTTTTTTTTTTTTGGTTTTTTGGTCCACACCCGTTTGACGCTCAGGGGTTACTCCTGGCTATGCGCTCAGAAATCGCCCCTGGCTTGGGGGACCATATGGGACACCGGGGGATCGAACCGCGGTCCCGTCCTACGCTAGCGCTTGCAAGGCAGACACCTTACCTCTAGTGCCACCTTCCCGGTCCCTAAAACAGTCCTTTTCTTTAAAGAAAAAAAAAACAAATGAACTGCATTAATATTGATAAAAAATAATACTTAAATCTCCACTTGAAAAGAAGAAATACTAATAAATATCTGTTACTAATGTATAAATTGCATCTGATTTTATATGTTATTCATATCTTAATACTCAGTATTATTTCCTAAGTACTAATGTATTTTGTTATTAAATTAGATAACATCTAATTTTTCATGTTTAATAAACTATATTACTAATATAATTTATAAATCAACTGAAAAGTTAATAGTTACTAGCATAGGTATTACTAGCATAGATATTTTATTATATCTGTTATCTTCATTTGAATATTATCCTTCTGATAATGTATGTTTCAGAGACCATATGCTGAACTCTTCATTATTCTATCTGCTTAAATGTAGGATATGTTTATCATTAGTGTGTTTTTATCAAGCATATTTGCATTCATAATTTCGATAGGTTGAAAAATCCTACATAGTAAAACATTTTTCTTCTCTGCTCTTTACAGTAATATTTAGCATGTAGGAAACTTGCTCACCAAGTCCCAGAAATAAAATTTAATTTCTTAGTATCACTGCACATTATCTATAAAATTCAGAAAAGGCAAGTGAGTTGCTATCTGTTTCTGGGTTGGACATGATGTGAATTTTATACAAGATATAAGCTTAGGTACATCAACTTTCTTATAAAATAAATTTAAGGCACTTTACAATGATACAGAATATATAAAATTGATAGTATAAATGTAAAGTGCATATACACGTTTAGTCCAAGAAAAAGTGAGGAGTCAGACATAAAATTGAGGCAGAAGTTTCAGTGAAATGTGAGTGCTAAGTCTTGCTATATTTCAGTCGCATAACAGCATCAATCCAAAATCTAGTGTCTAGAACAGTGATTTATTATTGTTTATCACATTTCTGTTGGTTGAATGGGCTCAGGAAGGTAGCTCTCACAGTGGGTTCCTTTTGAAAGTAGAGTTAGATGTTTGCAGAGAATTTAGCCATCTGACTTGGTTGTCCACTACAGTCTCCACAGGACTGCCAGCCAAATAAACAGTCATTCACAGTCCTGCCACGGCATTTGGGTTTTGTGTAGAAGAGTTTCTGGATTTCTTATAAGAATACCTTCAAAGAAAACATACCAAGAGGTTCTTGTAGAGGCTGAAAACCTTACCTTCAAGCCTCTGAAATCATATAATTTACTTCTGGTAAAGTGGTCAGTCCCAAAGCCTATGCAAATTTTAGTAGTTGAATAAATATATTCACATCCTCTTGTAGGAGAAACAAGGTCATTTTGCATAATAGCACGGAGAAATGTGGAATACTTTGAAATCACCTGAGAAATTACAATCATAGTAAATTTTATATTCTTGTTAATGTCACAGTCACATCTTGGCATTAGGCAAAGCAATAAATTTATTAAGACTGATTCCTGAAGTATCCTTGGGTAAAATCACACTAAAGAGCAATTCTCTTTGCTAGAATTTTAAATTTCTCTCTTAGAAATCAGAAAGTTGGCTAGAAGAGGTAGAATCTATGCCTTACAAGCACAAAGCTCCAAGTCGAATTTCTAGCACCATCTATTTTGACTTTCCATATAAGCCAATATATCAATTTTCTTAAATATTTTGAGTATTTTGTCTGGTTTCAAAAACACAAAAATATTAATATTAGTTTAATGCAACTTTGCCTTCAAACTCAGAGAAGTTAAATTGCCTTTATTCACCCTCTTAAAACTAAAAATATTTTTCCTCTCTGAATATAACAATTTAGATCTGAAAGGCTTCATAGAAATGTATGGGGAAGGCTATTATGGCACAGTAGAATTTGTTGTTCCACCAGTCACTATTCTCAATTCCTATCTATTTAATCAAAAATAGTGAGAAAGATCCTTTAGAATTTTTTTCTCTTTTTTGACTAATTTTACTTAATGAGGTCCCCTAAATTATCATCTATGTTGCTCTCATAGCTGAATAATATTCCATTATATATGTATACCACACTTTCTTTAGCCTCTCCTCTGGTGATTGGCACTTGAGTTGTTTCCATACTTCATAGTGCTGCAATGATTTTTGTCACTGTGTCTTAGTTATTACTATTTTATTTTTTTGTTAGGATAAATACAAAAGAATGCAATTGAAATAACATGGTAGGTATGTTTTTCTTATTTTGATAAATTTCTGTGCTAGTTTTAGTAGCTTTAATAAAATTTAAACTAAGGAAATATCTTATATGCAATCATAACAGATGATTAAATGACCAAAAATTTTCTCCTTATTTGTGTGTGATATGGCAAAAATAAGCAAGTTATCATTTTACCTAGTTAATATACAAATATAAATTGGGTGAAATTTTATAAATTCATCCAAATTTAACTTCAATTATAAGTAAAAATTCTGTCAGTTGAAAATATTCAAATGGTTTTTATAAGCATCAAAATGACTTGATAACTAAAACAGTGTCAAATTTAAAACACAGAAATATTTAATCTATCCCAAAAACATAATTTTATAATTTAGATAAATGTATGTTCTCCTTGTAAAATAGCATCTAGAATCCCAGAGTGTAGTTTAGGGACAGAACATTTGTCTTGTACGTGTAAGGCATTGGGTCTAATCTCTAGAACTTTCAAAACAAATGGAAAAGTTATGTTACATAATTATTTAAATTTATCCAAATACCAACATTGTCAAAAATAGTTAATAATTTGAAACTACATAAATTATGAAGTCTATGGCAATATAAATTTAGTATGAGTAAAATAAAAGTAGACCCAATAATTTTATTAAACATAGTATACAGCATAGTATCCAATTTTGGAAATGCTCTATGCAATTAATAAAATTTGTAGAGTAAAATTACTTTCTAGTACTCTGACTATAAATTAGATAATAAAGATTAATAAAAATTAGAAGTCAATAAATATAGGAATATATTTCAAAAAGCTGCTAAACTTAATGAGACCAACTAAAATGTCTCAATTTCTTTTTCAATGATAACCTAAAGAAGAAGCCTATGACTTATAGTAGATTGTTCATTAAAACTAAATTCCTTATTACTCAGAGTAAGTTAAGTTGTGAAATTTGGCCAAAGCAGCATGTCTGATTCAAAACTAAATTAGGTGCCCCCCATAACATTGAGAAACTTTTGGGATTTCTATAAAAGAGAATAAGAAAAGGAAATTATATAGTTGTGTTAAAGAGAAAATGAATTTATGAATTAGTGAGGAAATAAAAGAAGCTTTAAATGAAAGCAGTTTGCAGGGATGCCTCCCCTGAAGCCACATAAAATTGAAAAAGCACCTACCGAATCTTAAAATAGCATTCAATGATATCTTCTAGTCTACCTTTTTAATGGATGATTTGTATGCAACACTTCCAAGTGATATGAGAGTATCACAGACTACTGAATCAGACATAATCACCCTATAGACCCAGCAGGGGCAGCTTGAAATAATAGGGGAAGGCTGAAAAAATCTTATGTTCAAAGTGTTTTTCTTTGAAACCACCCAAGCAATAAAGCCCATAAGTGTTGCACACATCCTCATGTTGCCTTACTTATAACTTGTGCCTCTTATTTTTAGAGCAAAATAATATCACCAAAGAATTAACTTGCTTTTCCGAACTCTGTTTCAGTTAGCTAAATCTTAAAGAAATTGGTAATTGACTTTTGATACCTCTAAAGGAACTAATATACTGAAAAACAAAAACAGATGAATATAGTGGAATTTAGTAGAAATATATAATATACATATTATAATCTATCTAGATCACTCAGAGAAAAATAATTTTAAAAAGAGATTAATAAAGATGATATCTGATGACTACAAAATATGTTGGTCCAACTGGAAACTCAGAAAGAAGTTGCTATTGAAATATGCAATACAGGGCAAATATTTTCTTGTCATATAAATCTGTTTTACTTTTAATCTTCTCTTTAAAATGATTCTCAGAGTCAATCAAAACTACAAAATGCTTACCCAGCAATATCTCTACAAGATTATTTTTATTTGTTGATGCATCAAGATTTATAAAATTATTCATAACGTTTCAGAATACAATAGTACAAAACCAATCCTATCATCAGTGTCAATTTTCCTCCACCAATGTCCAGAGTTTTCTTCCCACACTTTAGCCTGCCTAATTGACAATTATATAGCTGTTTTAATAAATTTTTTCAGTTTATAGTCTGATTAATTAGTATAGTTAGAGGAGAAAAGGCTCCACTATGGCAATGATAGTTGGAAGTTATTACTCTGGACAAGAACTGGATGCTAAACGAAGATAAGCTGATTTGTATGATAACCCTTTATTAAAATATTTCAAACCACAGTATGTAGAAGGAAAAGGGGAAGAGAGAAAAGAAGATGAAAAATATCTGTCATAGAGGCAGGCAGAGGGGAGGTTAGGAGGAAAGGGCAGAAGTGAAACTAAGTTCTTTGGTGGAGGGAATGTGCACGAGAGAAGGGTGTTGGACATTGTATGACTGAAACTCAACCATGAACAGCTTTATAACTATGTATATTAAAGAATAACTATGTAGATTAAAGAATCTAATTAAAAAAGATAAACAAGCAAGCAAAGGATAGTAGTGGAAGGTGGTGGAAGGTGCAGTAACATCCTACATCAAAATGTGTTAGCACTATTGAAACCATATTGCCTAAACTATAATAAACATTATAATGTTCCCCCAAAAAATACCTTATGCGTTATATAACAGTTGACTATAAATGAATGTTAAATATAAAATTCTAATCTGTAACAGTTTTGGAAGAAAATTAAGTTCATTTTAGAAATTAAAAACTGCTCTTCAAAGACACCCAAAGAAATAAAAGGGAGTGATAACTGGAGGATATTTTGCAACAGAGATATATGATAAAATATTTCTATCTAAAATATACACAGTAACTGTAAAAGGCCAAAATAAAGGACAAAAAAATTTAAAACCAGGACATTAAATCAAAGATAAACAAATAAGCATATGAAAAGATATTGAATGTCATCTGGCATTATCACAATGCAAATTAAAACAAAAATGATTCATAATCCAGAAAACTGACAATAACCTTTGCTAGCAATAATGCAGAACAATATGAAATCATTCATTTCTAGTAAGAATCTAATGTCACCACTTTGGAAAAAAATTGGCAGTTCCTTATTATCTAAAATTATACTCACTATAGAATCCAGTAACTATATTTAGATATTTACCCAAATTATTTGAGAATGTGAATATATAGAACCTTTCTTTATAATTAATAAATTGTTTAAACTACCAAGATTCCTTTTAACAGGTAAATGAATAAATTGACCATTTGGTGTCTAAAAACTTATGTTCTATCTGGGGTTAATGGGCTTGCCTTGCTTTTTGTTTTTGTTTTTTTGTTGTTGTTGTTTTTGTTGTATTTCTTTTTGCCTGTGGCCGAACCTGGTTACATTTCTGACACCACAGGGTGTTTCAAGTAACATCAGAAGAACTCCTTATCACAGAGACTAAACTACCCAACACCACCAGGTCTGGCCCCAAACAAATAAACAAATAAATTAAAAAAAAAACTCATGTACTATGTAACTAAGTGAAGACATTAATGAGCTATATTGTATATTTATATGTAAAAGAAGCAAATCTGAAAATAAAACAAGTAATTTTACTTATGTGACATTCTTTTAATTTTTGCTTCTCTCATTTTATGTGACATTCTTCAAAGAAAAATTAATATTGAAATACAATATACATATCAGCAATTTCTAGTAAGAAGTAAAAGAAAAAATTCTAGTGAGAAGTAAAAGAAAATGTGTGTCTTTTGGTAAGGAAAACACAAGGGATCTTGTTAGTAAAGTGAAACTATTGTCCATACTACTCTAATGATAAGTATATCACAATGTCTTTTTCAAGGTCAAAGAAATTCACAACAGAGGGAGTAAAAACTAATATGTTCTAATTAAAATAAGTCACTTAGAAATAAGGGATTCCAAAATGCAATGAAAACAGTAATAAGAGATTATAACTGTAAGGTAAATATATGCTACAACTTCATTGAAAGGGATATTGCTGTTTAATGAGTAGAGTCAGCAGGACAAGGAAAATTGCATAATTCTATGTTATAGTTGATAAAGTTAATGATGATATAGTCATGGATTAACAACATGAAAGCATTATACAACTTATGTGTACTTAAATTGAATGATTTAGAAAAATATAAAAAATAATATACACTTTTCTTACATATGAACTGAGGCTATAAGTAACAAGCAGAAAAAAAGCCAGAATAGCATTTATGCTAATACATTAGAATCAAAACCCATTGATTTGAACTGATTAACATAATAAAGATTTTTAATTTAGAAATATATTTGTCCATAGGTAAATTAAGATGTATACACACACATATCCACCTCTATATCTTTGCTCTATTATCATGAGAACCTAAACAGTGAAATTCTATAACTATATACTCAGTATCCTAACTCCAAACACTTTTCTTCAAAAAGGTACAAAGCTCCTTGGGAAAAATAAAATAAAACAGTTTTTCTAGCAATTGGTAGGATTTGTAGAAATGTCTTTCTTTTACAATTTTTGTTTTGTTTTTGGAGGGCTTAGGGAGGTTTTTTGATTTTTTGCTTGTTTTGGTTTACTCCAATGGTGTGTAGGCCTTATTACTGGCTCTGTGCTCAAGGATCACTCCAGAAAGTGCTCAGGGTACCATGTTTTATGACAAGCATCAGAAGAACTAAGACAAAAACTGCAGCACAATTAACTTTGACACAGGAAAAAGCAATACACTGGAGAAAAATTGTTTTATTTTGTTTTTAACTATATATATTACTGGAATAACTATATACAAAATGCAAAATATAATAGAACTATAAATCGTATATGCCTAAAAAAATTATACTAAAATGTTATGTAGGATTATAGGTAAAATACTGAACTATAAAATTCCTAAAAGTTGTAAAAGAAAAATCAACATTTCCCTGGCTATGGCAGTAAGGTTTTTTGTTTTGGTTTGGTCTGGTGTTTGTTTTTGTTTGTTTTGTTTTGTTTTGCTTTGCTTTGCTTTTTGGGCCACACCCAGTGAATCGCTCCTGGCTTAGGAGACCATATGGGACGCCGAGATCTAATCGCTGTCTGTCCTAGGTCAGAGCCTGCAAGACAAACACCCTGTACCCTTGTGCCACTGCTCCGGCCCTGGCAGTAAGTTTGTATACCCACAAACAAAAGACATGACCTGTGAATGAAAATTGATGAGCAGAACTCCATTAAAATTTTTACTTATGTTCTGAAAAATACATTATCAAGAGTTTTAAAAGGGGGCCGGAGCGGTGGCACAAGTGGTAAGGCATCTGCCTTGCCAGCGCTAGGCTATTATGGACTGCGGTTAGATCCCTGGCATTCCATATAGTCCCCCAAACCAGGAGCTATTTCTGAGCGCATCGCCAGGAGTAACCCCTGAGCGTCACAGGTGTGGCCCCAAAACCAAACCAAACCAAATAAAACAAAAAGTTTAAAAAAAAACAATATATATATTTACATATATTTAAGTATATCTCTATAAGGTCACTTTTGTACTTCTCAGTAGAAAGAAACCTTGTATAAAAGGAATGGCACAAAATATTCAGTGTTGATTTAAAAGAGGACTTTCAGCTAGAATATACTAACAGATTAATATTTAAATTAAAATAGAGTTATTGTTTAACAGGTAAACAAAAATTATAGCAATTATTCACCACTAAGTTAACCTTGCAGGAAATATTAATGAAAATTTCATAAAAATAAAATGCAACCCCACCAAAAATTATGACATCAAAATTATACAATGGTAAGAACCAAGAGAATAAAAATGTGATCTAGTAAAATAAGTGTAAATTAAATCTATTCAGTAATCCACAAGTATATAACTTTACATCTAAACCTGAGACAACTTTAAAATCAAGTAGATAGAGGAAAAGCACCATAAAAATAAAAACTTCAATCATAACATTAAATATATTCAATATAATATTTTTATATACTAGTATTGTAATTTTATGTAATAGTACCAAAAAATCAAGCCAATGTGAAAATCATGGAACCAAGAAGATATCAATATATACATTTAAATATTATATCCTCAATGTTATGGGTCTTTATTAAATAATTAATATTAATATGCTAGCTAATAAAAATATATACAGTGCTTGAATGAATAAAATAGAAAATCAGAAGGCAAGATATAATGCAGTGGGTAGGGCACTTGCCTTGCATGTGGCCTAGCTGGGTTCAATTCCCAGCACTCTGGTCACTTGAACACTGCCAGGAGTTAACCCTGTGTGGCCCACTCTTGCTCAATACTCTTAAAAATAAATAAATAAATAAATAAACACTAAATAAACACTTTTACTACTTCTGCAAAACAAGTACTCAACCTGGATTTGTTTTCTGACTCCATATACATGACCATCTGAGCATAACTGGATGTAGGTTGAAGATTCCAGAGAAATACCAAGTGTATACATAGAGGCCTCTAAGTACTATTGATGACTAATGGTTCTCTGCATTATGCCATAACTTAAGACATTGACTATCTGCTCTGCAGGCCAAGTATTTCCAGGAGTGTCCTCAACTTGGTATCACCCACAAAGGAGCACTCCCAGTCCCCAAAAAAGAGAGAAAAGTGTATTGTTTATGAACATAACTATAATTAAATAAAATCTTAATATGTAAAATAAGATTTTACTATAAAATACAAAATTATGCAATCTGCTTCTACATGGATGCATCTGGAGAGTATCATGTTTAGTAATATAAGAAAAAAGGAGAGTTTCAAATATAGAATGACATTTCTCATATGTGGGATTTAAAGAAACATAGCAAAAGAACAATAAATTGGCAAAGTTAAAAGATCCTGAGATAAATGACCTGTGGAACAGCCAAGTGATGTGACTATTATTCCATACTAAAGAAAATAAAGTATCAATTTATGAAATACATGGAGATCACATATATGAAAGTCTAAAATGTCATTTTGACTAGATTTTTACATAATTTGATAATAGTTACATGATATTTTTTGACATATAGAGCCAAAAAAAAATGTTTCCAAGCATTATGTAAAATGAATTGACCAGGCACAGATATTGTATCGAAAAGTAGGATAGAATGGTGCTACATAGAAAAAGTAAGAAATAGTCAAAATATATAAGAACAGTGCTATCAATATTTATGAACAGACTAGAGTATCAAGTTGTGTAATGTGACTTTTTTAATTACATAATTCAGATAATAAATCGAACTTAAAAGTTCAAACAGACTGAAATTATCATGGGGCCAATGTGAGTGAGATGTATTGCTTTGGTGGAATAAGAACTGTAGAATAGGATATAGAAGTGGAAACTTGTACAGTGTGAAAATGACTTAAAGAAATTTGACTAATGAAGTCAGAGTGCATACTGGAGAGTAGTTATTAATAAAATGAAGAATTAAAAGATGTCTGAACTCACTTTTTTGCATGTAGCTGGTCAGTTATCTCAATTTCTTGAAGAGGCTTTTCTTGTTCCACTTCATATATCTTGCCCTTTCTCAAATATCAATTGATCATATATCAAAGGTTCTGTCTCAGTATATTCAAGTCAATTCTATTGAACGGATAATCTCTCCTTTATTCCAATACCATGTTGTTTTCATTACTAGCACTATACAATGTAGTTTGAAGTTGGGGAAAGAGATGCTTCCTATCTTCCAAAGAATTGCTTTAGTTATTCGTAGATTATTGCTCCATATGAATTTAAAAAATGTTTTTTTATTGCTTTGAAAGGTTGTATGGTATGCTTATAGAGATTTCATGAAATCTGTACAATTGCCTTGGTAAGTATTGCCATTTAGTGATGCATACTGTGTCAATCCTCCCAATCCATAAGCAGGGGTGTGTTTCCATTTCCTTGTGACCTTTTTTATTTCCTGAATCAGTGTTTTGTAGTTCTTATTGTATAGATCTTTCATCTATTTAGCTATGTTAAATAAAAGGTACTTGATTTTCTGTGGCACAATTGTGAATGGGTTTGTTTTTTTAATATCTCTTTCTTCTCTTTCATTATTTGTTTAGGGAAAAACCATGAATTTTTTCATATTAATTTTGTAGCCTGCCACTTTACTATACAAATCTGTTACTTTTTAGAAGCGTTCTATAAAATCTTTAGAATATTATAAATATATTATCAAAATCAGACTGGTAGTACCAGTCCTAGGAATATAACCTTGGGGCCCATAAACACAATGCAGATAAACCTTCTGCACTCTTATGCTCATTGCAGCAGCATTCACAGTAGCCAGATTCTGGAAACAACTTAAGTGCCTGACAAGATATGTATGGATAAGAAACTATGGTATAATCTACACAATGGAATATAATGAAGTTGTTGAGAAAAAAATGAAATCATGAAATTTTTTATACATTGATGAATACAGAGTATGTGTATCATTAGAGCAAAATGAGTCAAAGGGAGAGGAATAGATGTGGAAAAATAGCACTCATTTGTGGGATATAAAAAAAATAGTATGGCTGGAAAGATAGCATATAGGTGGGGCATTTGCCTTGCATGCAGAAGGATGGTGCTTCAAATCCCGGCATCCCATATGCTCCCCCAAGTCTGTCAGGAGCGATTTTTGAGCATAGAGCCAGGAGTGATCCCTGAGCACTACCGGGTATGACCCAAAACCCCCAAATAAAATAAAATAAAATAAAATAAAATAAAATAAAATAAAATAAAATAATAGTATTATAATACTATCCAGAAACAATAGAGACAAAGGCATAGAGGACAAGTCCATGATAAGAAGCTTGTCAAAAATAGCAGGATAGTGCATTTAGGGCAGACAAGGAACCACTATGACAATTATAGTTGAAAATGAACACACTGGACAAGAACTGGGTTCTGTAAGGATATAAAGAGATATGCATGATAACCTTTCAATAACAATATTGTGGGGCCGGGCGGTGGCGCTAAAGGTAAGGTGCCTGCCTTGCCTGTGCTAGCCTTGGACGGACCGCGGTTCGATCCCCCGGTGTCCCATATGGCCCCCCAAGCCAGGAGCGACTTCTGAGCACATAGCCAGGAGTAACCCCTGAGCGTTACCGGGTGTGGCCCAAAAACAAAACAAAAAAAAAAAAAACAATATTGTAAACCACAGTATCTTACAAAGAAAAAGGAATAAAGAGAATAAGAGAGAGGTAGGTAGAGAAGATGGCAGGAGGATGGTTGGAAAGAAACTGGAGACATTGGTGGCAGAATATGTGCACTGATGAAGGGTTTTGTGGACATTGTATGACTGTATCATTTATAAATAACTTTGTAAGTCTGTAACACAATAATCTGATTAAAGATTTGTTTTAACTTAATAATTGGTGATATTAATGGGAAATATGTAATACAGAGAAAGTTTAAGCATATTTTAGCCATAACAGATATGCATAATATATTGTGGAGCTGGAATACGTTAGACCAACTTACTTAGAAGTTCTTTCTCACAAAGTTTTTTGCACTATATTTTATACGATGCTGACAAGTAATAGGATTAAAGTGGGTCCTTAACTTAAAGATAAACAAAAGATGCTCAACATTATAAACAATAATTTTTAGTTACACTCATTAGGCTGGTGACTTGAAGGAGAAAATAAAGAAAAAAATAAAAGAAAATAAAAGAAAAATTTTAGAAAGAAGCATATTATGAAATAATGATTCATAAGTCTGACAAAAAGAATAAGATATTACTTTCAGTAATTCACTTATAATTTTGGTATTCAGAGCAAAAATCTTTGGATCAGGAAGCCTACCTAACATATTGTAATTCTGATTGCCATAACACAAATAATTTTCAGGTAGCTCTAATGAATTTTGGTTCTAGGTAAGAAATAAGCAAAGGAAATAACTAGACTATGGTGAAACAAGATAGATTTGAGAACACAAAGTTACATTTTTAATAATGAAATACAAACAAAAACACAGCAATGTATGGCCATATAAACAGGACCAAAATGGTATGTATGACTGGTTGAATATCATCTTTTAATTCCCTTAATGAATTTAATAGATAAGGATATAAGCATTTGGAGAAGGCACTAAGTAAAGGTATGTTCAAAATTTTAACAAAAAGGGGCATTAGAGGAAGCAATTTTTCTTTCAATTTGTTTTTTCCCTTCTAGGAATGTGAAGACTCTATTGTTTAAATAACCATCCCCAATCAAGAAATCAGGTTAGTGGTTTGCTTGAACGGTGGTGCAAGCTATAGGTTGTTTCACTTGCATGCACTAACCGTGGTTTGATTCCCTGGCGTCCCATATGGTCCCCCAAGCCAGGGGTGATTTCTGAGCATATAAACAGGAGTAAACCCTGCAGGTCACTGGGTGTGGCCCAAAAAGCAAAAAAACAAACAAAA
The DNA here is from genome assembly GCF_024139225.1 of Suncus etruscus. Lineage (NCBI taxonomy): Eukaryota > Metazoa > Chordata > Mammalia > Eulipotyphla > Soricidae > Suncus > Suncus etruscus. The sequence goes on along the minus strand of NC_064851.1, from coordinate 31,525,716 downwards.
AAATCAGGTTAATTTGGAACATAGTGTATATTTGACACTAACATAAACTGCAGTTGACAAAGAATATCTTTCTAAAAAACTATTGCTTTTAAATAATTAAGCCACAATATACAATAAAAAAATGAAACCTATCACCCACAGCAATATTTATGTTCTAAATACAGGCAACCACAGCAATGACTTAAAATACTTGCTTGGGGGCTTGTACAATTTTATTTTCAGTTCTGAATGTTCAGCTATGTACACCTTGTGACAGAGCAGACTACCATGCAAATTCCCTTGTGATTCTGCTGAACGGCAAACCAGCTCATTGCAGTTGATTTTGTGCTCTGCATTGTTACTAGGCAGCACTGCAGGAAAGAGAATATATGACAGCAGTTCTCAAATTTTAGTGTAGGTAAGAATCATTAGTAATCTTGTTAGAGAAGTAGATTCTGAAACCCTTCCTTAGAGATTCTGATTCTGTCTAGGATGGGGCAAGAAATATTTATTTTAATATCTATTATTTTAATACCTAGGTATTAAATGCCTGATTCAAATACAGGCATCCACAGACAACGCTTTATAATGCTATGAAAATAATGATCTAAATGCTTCATCCAGCATGACCCCCTAGCAAGCAGCATGTCCTCCATTATGTCAAGTAGCATGTCCTATTAATGTGATTTGTTTATATTTAGTTTCACTAGAGTGTGAGCTTCTTGAGGGCATGTCTTCGTCAATTAATTTTATATTCCTCAGGACTGGAACTGTGAGTTTAATAATAGAATATATAAAGTTGATATCACAGTACAAATGGAATATTTCTTAATGACTAAAAAGTTGAATAAATGTAATAATTTACTTAGTTTACTGTTTACCCATGTTTTTCAGTGCTGATTTTTACTATTTCAAGCCTTATTTGGAAATAAGAATCAGTCCCTGTTCTCCACCTAAACAAATGTTACAAAACAAAATAATCACCATCTTGGTTTGTTTTTGGTTTTGTTTGTTTGTTTTTTGTCTTTTTAGAGGGGTTTGGTTTTGGGGTCACACCTTGTGCTCAGGGGTTACTCCTGGCTTTGCATTCAGAAATCGCTTTTGGCAGGGCATCATATAGGATGCCAAAAATCGAACTGGTGTTCCTTCAGGGTTGGCCACATGTAAGGAAAACACCCTACCACTGACCCTGTAAATCAGAACTTCATATTCACCGGATATTTTTAAGAAATGAAAAATTAAATTTAAATTAGCCTAGCTGCCTATATTTCTGTTCATGGTTGTAAAATTTGTTTAGTAATACAAATTCAAAGTAGAACCACTGAGACATACAAAGACCCATCATTTAAGTGAAACTAGTAAGGTATAGTTTTCACTTCTTTACAAAACTTTAAAATTAAAACAAAAATCTTTACAAAAATTTTAAATTAAAATTAAAAAACTTAAAATTTAAAATTCATCTCATCTTATTCTTTAACTTCTTCTTATTGTCATACTCACACCAGTGGCAATGTTCAAATTTCCAGGCTCATAACTATTTCACTGGCTATATTTTTTCTCCCTCTGCACCCATCTAAATATGTTCACTCAGACACCTTCGAGGCTCTTTTTTTTATTAAGATAAAGATGCAAAGAAAGTAGACAAGGTGAAGTTACAGTGGGAAGATGACCATCCATAATTGCTGACACCTTAATTTTGAACTTTCAGCCAAAAAACATTAAGTAAAATAAAACAAAACATATGCGCAATTACTTGTCCCTAAAGTCCCCAGATTGTATTACATTATAACATTTCTTAGCAACACAAAGAAATCTAAAGGCGCAAAATATATGTAACTCCTTTAACATTGAAGGCATAGTATTTTTTTCAGTTCCATGCACATGCATATTAATTTAAGTTAACCTCAAAAGTTGAATAGACCTTGAGGCTTCAATACTATTATATTAGTCTGCTTTTGACTTTTCTTTTTTTTTACTTTTTTTCTTTATTTAAACATATTGATTATATATATGATTGTGATTAGGTTTCAGTCATGTAAAGAACACCCCTTTCACCAGTGCAACATTCCCACCACCAATGTCCCATATCTCCCTCCATCCCACCCCATCCCCACCTATACTCTAGACAGGCTTTCCAGTTCCCTCATTCATTCACATGATTATGGTAGTTCTCTGTGTAGTTATTTCTATAACTGCACTCATCACTCTTTGTGGTGAGTTTCATGAAGTGAGCTGGAAGTTCCAGCCCTCCTCTCATTGTCTCTGAGGACTGTTGCAAAAATGACTTTTATTTTTTCTTAAAACCCATAGATGAGTGAGACTATTTTGCATCTCTCTCCCTCTGACTTATTTAACTCAGCATGATAGATTCCATGTACATCCATGTATAGGAAAATGTCATGACTTCATCTCTCCTGATGGCTGCATAGTATTCCATTGTGTATTTGTACCACAGTTTCTTTAGCCATTCATCTGTTCAAAGGCATGTTGGTTGTTTCCAGAGCCTGGCTATTGTGAATAGTGCTGTAATAATTATAGGTGTGAGGAAGGGGTTTTTGTATTGTGTTCTTGTGTTCTTAGGGTATATCCCTATGAGTGGAATAGATGGGTCGAATGGGAGCTCAATTTCCAGATTTTGGAGGAATCTCCATATCGCTTTCCATAGCGGTTGGACTAGACGGCATTCCCACCAGCAGTGGATAAGAGTTCCTTTCTCTCCACATCCCCACCAGCACTGATTGTTCTCATTCTTTGTGATGTGTGCCAATCTCTGTGGTGTGAGGTGGTATCTCATCATTGTTTTGATTTGCATCTCCCTGATGATTAGTGATGAAGAGCATTTTTTCATGTGCCTTTGGCCATTTGTATTTCTTTCTTTTTTTTTTATCAAAGTGTTCGTTTCTTCTCCCCATTTTTTGGTGGGATTAGATTTTTTTCTTGTAAAGTTCTGTCATGCCCTGTATATTTTGGATATTAGTCCCTTATCTGATGGGTGTTGGGTGAATAGTTTCTCCCACTCAGTGGGTGACTCTTGTATCCTGGGCACTATTTCTTTTGAGGTGCAGAAGCTTCTCAGTTTAATGTATTCCCATCTGTTGATCTCTGCTTCCACTTGTTTGGAAAGTGCAGTTTCCTCCTTGAAGATGCCTTTAGTCTCAATTTCTCGGAGTGTTTTACCAACTTGTTGTTCTATATACCTTATGGTACCAGGTCTGATATCAAGGTCTTTAATCCATTTGGATTTTACCTTTGTACATGATGTTAACTGAGGGTTTATGTTCGCTTTTTTACAAGTGGCTAACCAGTTCTGCCAGCACCACTTGTTGAAGAGGTTTTCTCTGCTCCACTTAGAATTTCTTGTTCCTTTGTCAAAAATTAGGTAATTGTATGTCTGGGGACAATGTCTGAGAACTCAAGCCTATTCCACTTATCTGAGGGTCAGTTTTTATTCCAATACCATGCTATTTTGATAACTATTGCTTTGTAGTACAGTTTAAAGTTGGGGAAAGTAATGCCTCCCATTTTCCTTTTCCCTAGGAGTGCCTTAGCTATTCGAGGGTGTTTCTTGTTCCAGATGAACTTCATAAGTGTTTGATCCACTTTTTTGAAGAATGTCATGGATATTTTTAAAGGGATCGCATTAAATCTGTATAATCCTTTGGGGAGTATTGCCATTTTAATGATGTTAATCCTGCCAATCCATGAGCAGGATATGTATTTCCATTTCCATGTTCCTCTCTTATTTCTTGGAGCAGGGCTTTATAGTTTTCTTTGTAAAGGTCCTTCACGTCTTTGGTCCAGTTGACTCCAAGATTTTTGAGTTTGTGTGGTGGGGTACATTGGATAGATAGAGTGCATGGCTGCGAAGCGAAGTGGCCACGCTCTTCTGCTGCCTCTAGTTGACAGTTTTTTGGGGGTGAGTTCCCTAGGCCTCTGAGGAGACCTTCAGGAATTCAGAAACACAGGCATAGCGGCACAGGAGAAGTTTCCCTTGAAGTCCTCAGAGTGAACAAAGGCACAGCAGTACAGAGCCTCTGCAGGCCAGAGAGCTCAGCTTATTGGACGGCGACCCCCACAGCCAGAATGTACTCACTGGGCAGTTTCAAAGAAGTCAAAGGAGCACAGAAAAGATGGTGTTAGAGTGGTGATTGTTGTTTGCATAGGCCCAGTGAAATATGGGGAAACTGGAAAGGAAAAGTCTTGGCATAAATGCCAGACCTTACCCCTGGAGTTTTCTGGCATAAGACCAACTCTAGGCTCCAGGTATACTAGGTTGTACAACCAAAGTCATTGTCTGTAGTGCCAATACACTTTTATTTTTCATATAGTCACTATTGTTGGTGTCAGGTTTCTGTAGTTAAAGATCCTGGAATCTGTGTATATCCAACATTGAAGTCAGGATGATATGGAGTGTCCTCTAGTTTTACCTAACAATTAGAGGGCAATGCAGAGAGCCCTGTCCTGAAAGCAGATTGTTGTTGTTGTTGTTAAGTCTTCTGGGTGTCTCTTTTGAGTAGGTTGATGCCAGAGCAATGGTAGGGTCTTTCCTGGTGATGTCATAGACAATCCTGGTTGTTTCGTAAATGCATCCCTGGTTCAGGGGTGAATGGAGAATGTCCATTCTTCTGAGTCCTGAGTCAGGTCATTATGACAATGTTCAGGGTGTTATGTCCATTGCATTACAAGATTTGTGTGTTCCCATCTCTATTAGATAAGAATTTGTATGCATAGTATTTTCTCATTTTTGCATAGGACCTATGCAAAAGAGGAACAATGCCACATAACATTATTGTTGCATATGGGGGCCACTAGAACAAGTCCAACAATCCTAGTGACTTGGTTCTAATATAAGCTTTAAATTGAGGGACTCTTTTACCAGAATTCCTTATTGAAAAGATCACAAAGAGAAGAACAGACAAAACAGTGGGGAAAATCTTCACTGTATAAGACAATATTTAGTAAGAGTTATAGCTGTTAAGGAAATACATATAAGACATTCAAGATAAAAAGGGTAAATGTGGGGTAATGATAGTTGGGGGGTGAGGGAGTGAAGTACTATAAATGAGTTTGTATGGTGGTGATCCAGGGCAGAATATAAGATGGACATATGCAAAACTTACATTAATCATAGGAGATACTATTAATATATACTGTATGTGTTTTGAAAATGAAGACCAGTGAGAGAAAAAAATTGCTAGTAACTGCTCCAGCACAACCCAGCTCAACCCACCATCTCCCAGCACCCCCAAGCAGGGAGAAGGCCTTCGACCTGAGGTCTCCCCAAACCCCATGCTGGCAAGATATAGCCTCCAGAACAAAAAAGGATTTCGAACCAGAAGCCAGACATTTGCTCACCCTCTTCTAGAGCAGGGTGAGGGGTGGGGGAAAGCCTGGGGGCCCCTTTAGAGTCCTCCTGGCACCCCACTTTTCTAGCCTCCTGGGCTGGCACCCAGAGAAAGCCTGGAGTCCAGGGGAAACAGGGGGATGGCTGGGGGCCTACCAAGCCTCCCAGCACCCCCTAAGCTAGGGAGAAGGACTTTGGCCTAGGGTCTCCCCAAACCCCATGCCGGCAAGAGCTAGCCTTCAGAACAAAAAAGGATTCGGTATAGAACCTGAAGCAAGACATGCCAGCCCTCCTCCCCAGGCCCCTCTAGAGCAAGACTTTTTTTTTTAGAACTTGCAACCACTTTCCTAAACAAATATTCTGATATTTTTTTCTAATTTCACTTCCTTCTCATTTGAAAAAAATTGTCACCTCCAAACATACTAAAAATTCACTTCTAAAAACATGTATTCAATGGATTCAAACTATGTGCCAGAGTATGATTTTTCAAGTTTACATGGTATAATCTATTACACACCTGGCTGTATAATATAGTCTATTAGGACCTCCATTGTGGATGCAATCCATCGCTGATCAAAGAGTGTCACAAAATTGATTAAAATTACATTTGTTGTGGGTTTTTTTTTTGTTTTTGGTTTTTTTTTTATCTTTTTCCACTCAGACTGCATCCTCTCCCTCCCTTCCAAAGGAAAGGAAGAACAATCATCAATGGCAAAAGGCAGTCACAGAAGCAACACCTAGAGCCGGCTTCACGCTCAGGAGAGGATGCTCTGACTCCTCCTAGTGGTTTCGGGTGCTCTACACGATCAGAGAAACTTCTCTAGTCACATATTATAGAAATGATCCCTGAAAGTATAGTCTTACATTTAAGTTTTTAATCCAAGCCATAGTCTAAAGAATTACAGAAGAGATAGTACCTTTGTTTTTTCCAAGTATCTATTTGAAACACAATGTCTCATTTACTCAATTTATCTAAATAATATTGGATTATTTTGATGTGCTAAGTAATCTAGGAAACAAATCACATCTCTTATTTGATAATGAAAAGAATTCATATAACAACCAAATAAAAACATATAATTACAAGCATTGATAAAATCTTAGACAAAATAAAACATTGAAAAGAGAATGGATGGGGCCGGGTGGTGGCGCTCGAGGTAAGGTGCCTGCCTTACCTGCGCTAGCCTAGGAGACGGACCGCGGTTCGATCCCCCGGCGTCCCATATGGTCCCCCAAGCCAGGAGCGACTTCTGAGCGCATAGCCAGGAGTAACCCCTGAGCGTCACCGGGTGTGGCCCAAAAACCAAAAAAAAAAAAAAGAAAAGAGAATGGAGCCGGAGAGGTAGCATGGAGGTAAGGCTCTTGCCTTTCATGCAGAAGGACGGTGGTTCAAATCCTTGCATCCAATATGGTCCCCAGTGCCTGCCAGGAGCAATTTCTGAGTATAAAGCCAGGAGTGTGCCTGGTGTGACCCAACAACCAAAAACCAAAACCAAAAAAAAAGAAAAAAAAAAGGAGAGAGAATATATTATTTTAAATAAGATGCTCAGTTCTTCAAGGTCTTTGAGCAGAAGTCTTAAAACAAGAGAATAAAAAGGCAAATGGCAAATACAC